>NW_026862708.1:0-51796 GCF_026571515.1 Ruditapes philippinarum | reverse complement strand
GACCACTATGCAAACAGTATATTAATTAAAAAGTGATCTTTAATGTGACAATCCTGCAAAATGAGGATCTACTTTTTATCGAGGTTTCATCCAAAGGTGGATGTTGTTCAGCAAAACACGTTAGGTGTACTAAATCTGAAATACAGCTATAACTCTGTATACATTGCAAGCAATGTATACAAAAATGAGGCGACCCCGATCCCCCAAAAGCGAGATTATTTTTCTCTCTAGTTCATTATAATTTTGTACTTGACTTCACGTTTTAAATGTAAGGTCTTTATATTCCACACAAGGAGACTGAATGCATATCTATGTCAAAAAAATCTCAGTGACATTTGGAGGCAAATCTTATTTTGACCAAATGGCTTTGTGTTTAATAACGCACGTGAAGCTTTGACTGATCAGTTTATGATACTCACATTTTCTATTATACAAGTGAATGTTACCGAAGTGACCCTAGGGAATATTATTTTTGACACTAGGAATTATCCATGTATATATCCAATCTCTTAGAATTCGCGATTTCAATATGAGGATTTATATATGTTTTTATGTATAACTTTAAAATAAGTATTTGGCTACTTGACGCCTAGGTAGGCAAGATCGATTTCTATGCCAGCGGAACAATTTATACAATTTATGTAAACTATGCAATGCTACATGTCAAATATATAATAACTAGGCATGGTAGTTCTTTTGAAATTAAAAGCAATTAAAAATTTGAAAATTATTTGAGCCTTATCGATTGATGTCTAATAGATAGATAGTTTTATTACCCTTCCAGATTTTTTCCGCCTTTTTGATTGGATATTGATCACCCGAAAGAAATTGATATTACCGAGCCAGACGGGTAATATACACACTAAATTTCCCCGTTGGGTACCCAACGTTGTAAACAACATGCGCTGAGGTGATGCGCGTACGGTTCGATTTTACGCAGTGTAAATTCTGATTTACAAGCACATTTTAACTGTCAAATGATAAATATTTACCAAAGTAGAGTAATGATACATATTCCCATCAGTATTGAAAACAAATATGACCTTTGTGAAAGCTTGATATTAATTAACAAAAAAGTGCGTTCAGTAGACTACTCCTTTTCTCTTGTTTTACATTAGTTAGGTACGGGAAAATACGTCATGTATTTAATGTGACGTAATGTTGTGATGAAGAGGTACCCTAAAGGGAAATCTTATTTCGACGTTTCATTTGAAACAGCAATGATTTTTTTTAAAAATCGTCTAAAATCGGCAGGGGAAGGGTAATAAAATTATTATTTTGGTTTTGGAGTGATATATGTGGATATATTACCTGCCAAGATAAAATATCACCCTCGCCTAACGGCTCGGGTGATATAAAATCTTAGCAGGTAATATATCCACATATATCACTCCAAAACCAAAATAACATATAATATGTATATTACGTTACAGCTATTTACAATATTTTAATCCTTACAGATTTGAATGTTTTGTTAATATACATGAAAATGAACATTTCATTACTTATCTTATCTTATCGACGACTAAAAAGAAAAATGTCACTTAATTTTTTCATAACTTAAAATATTTGTATAACTTTAAATATATGTATGTCTTTTTATATTTATAAACAGGATTTGAGCCTGCAGCCTTGCGCAAGGAAAAAATGTATAAAAGCTATACGCCTTACTGTTACATGCTTTTAAAATAATATTTATCTCAACATAATGCATGCCTATTTCTACATGAGATTATTTATTGGATTGAATCACCTTGCAACGCGGTAAATATTTACCATTTGTAGTCAATTGAGTTGACAAAAATAGATTATTTTGTTTCAGATACGCAGGTGTAGTCTAAATATAAAAGAAGTCGGTGATACATTTCACCTAACTGTATTAATAAATTTATACCTTAAAACTATGGGACCTTCTCAAGGTAGATAAGAATTATTCCGTCGGCGAATTTCAAAGCTGGAAGCGATTTCCTTCAATTATCTTTATTATCTTATATTTGAATTATATTGTGTAAGTTAAAGGAAATGTTAATAACGGTTTAAATTTCAAGATTTACTAAATATATGCTTTGGTTTCTATGCATCTTGAAATGATCCACATAAAAGTAGGTCGCCTAACTAGTTTCACAATTCAGACGGAGATATTCTTGATTTTATCCAATTTCTTACGCAGTGATCTGCCCTTACATTATTAGATCTCTGCCATCACAGCATTTTCATAAAGATTTTTGACGATTTGAATTATTTCGATTTTGACATTTATTTTAAATAGTAAACACGGTTTTGCTAATGTTCCAAAACTGTTTATTCGGTGTTAACCATGACATGAACTGAAATAAAAAAAAAAAAAATTTTGGAAACATAAATATTTAGAAAATAATTTTTAGAAATTTAAATATCGTGCTATAGTACGACGGCATTAAATAATTTAACATCTGTAATATTTCACGGCTCAGGAATACTGCTGCTAGGTCAAAAGCAAACAGGGCCTTACTTGTTCTTGATATACCATGCTCTGGTAACTGTTAATTTTGAAATGGTTCACGTTATTGTAAGTCGACTAATTTGTTTCACAATTCAGAGATGAAACACATATAGATTATGTCATTCTTTTTTAATAACAAAATAAATTACGCATTGACCTTGACAATATCAAACAATTCTTACTGGATATTTAATTTTATAAAAAAGTTCTATTAAAAGGTTTACATGCCCTGATTTGCATATTTGTCGGTACCTTTATCATCAACGATAATAAAGTACACCTTTGCATTTATACAAAGGACACTTCGAATGTTTTTTTTTTACAAATTATGACTATCACCGTGAATTGAGTCGTCTTGCTTGTGCATATTTATTGTTTCTTGGTTAAAAATCAGTGTTATACACTTTTAAGGCACCTCTGTCAACACAAAATAACGCTAAAAAATCTTCTTTAATGTATGGATGCTCTGATAATAGTTCCTCTGGATCTGCTTATGATCTGCGCAGAATAATTTAATTATCATAACTTACACAGACTTTATCTTCAATTTTCTCCCGAAGGTCAGAAAAGTCCCGATGACATATTTGAAAGTTGTGTTTTCTGAACATTTGCTTATTTGCAACTGATCCAACCTTTGAAATGAACCACCAAAGAGATATAAAAGTATAAAGGTCAAATTTGATTATAAGAAGGTCGCACAGGTTAGAAATAAAAAAGATCGAGTATTCGAACCTGCATTCTTGTGATAACAATTCTATGCCATTGGGGTATTCAGTTCTTATAATATAAACAATATTTTAACATTACAAAATGTCTTAAATTTTAAAAACCTACTGAAACCTGACCAATATTAGTTAAATATCGCATACAACTTTATATACTGAGATCATTTAACTAAAGATATTAAATCACCTTATACCGTCTCAAATAGCAATAATTAAACGTGTGTTACATTGTAAATGATATGACTATCCATTCACACGACAAAATAGATTATAAGGATTTGTGAAACCTATTCTGAACATGTGTAGTCTAAATATAACAAGTAGGTCATTTGTTTTGCTTGTTACAAAGACATAAATAAATTACTCCACTGCCAGTTACAAAACTAAATGCCAGTTACTAACTGTCATTTTTTCAAATAAGATTATTATCTTGAATCCTAATCTAATTGAATTATTTTCAGTCTATCAAATAAAAACATCTATACCTATTTTAATTTATTAAGAGTAAAATGTTCGAAATGTTTGCTAATATGAAAGCATCATAAGTAACTATTTTAGAATAAAACTTGTTTGTAAAATGAGCAAATGATTGGGATCTTTGCATCTTTTTTTAGATATTACTTTGTAAAGCATAACAGACGCTGTACTCATGTATATCAAACAACCAGGATGCTTTCATATGTCCAAAATTTTAACTTTACATCCTGTAGACTTATATAACAGTTAAACTAGAATCACAACAAACCCCATTAATTGAAAAATAATAATACTAGTACACCATTTTGCTCTATTCAAAATGTGATGTTACAACTGTAAATGATGTATTTAGTTTCATGCTATTTTGATCTGAAATCATATTATTTGTAAATAAAATGATTATTAAGACAATACATATAATGACTACATGTAGATGTCTTATTCTACTTTACACTAGACTAGAACTGTGTCATACTTTCCAAAATGATAAAAAACATACATTTAGTTATCATCTATTTAAACAGAAATGTGTGCATATTACATACTAGAGTTAAACAAACACTCATTGATAGGGTAGATACTATTTAATAGATTTTCATTTTTACATATAAGGTTCCATTTTTACTGTGTTTTTACAAGAGAGTTTTATCTTTAAAACATTAAACATTATGTAGCAGAAAAATTGGTAAAATATATAATATCTTACCTACTCTATATATGCAATATGTCTATAAAACAAAATAGTTACTGAAACATTGAAATAAAATGTATACTCTGATACATCATATGTAATGTTAAAACGTTACAGATGTAACTCAATAAATAATACGTTACAGATTAACTAAGTAGAGATACATAATGCTCAAATGTGATATTTTGAAATACTGATAAATGCAGTCTCTTTTTAAATTTAAAATAATCATCCGTTGAGTACCCGCAGATAAGATTCTCTTTAGATTATTGTATGATTACATAGTATCATTAACAAAATTAAGTTATACGTATTTGGTTTAGTACGGTTGTGTTAAGCTTCAGTGAAACACTCTGAAACTAAACAATGCATATTAGGAAACAGCGCCATGCCCCTGACGGGGTTTAAACACTTTTATGGCAACGCTGTAATGAAATGACAGGTATTTTAAATTGTTCAGTAATAGAGAATGCAGCTTCCTAAACCCAGACTATGCATTCTATAATTCAAATTATTTACCAAGATTTCAAAAAAAAAATCTGCAATATCTGTAGATGAGCATTGTTTATCTTTCAGTCGTTTATCATACACAAATAATTGAGCATTTAATCAAAATACTAAACCGGTGTCTTAACGTTTGAAGGGAGAATACAACAGGCCATGGTAGTAATTTGTGACAGATTTTAGCGACCGGAAGAGTTATCCAACAGTTCAACATTTATAAAAGTATCCTGATTATCACTAACTTCAAAAGACACTTCGTGAATGGTACGATTCTTTCTCAATAATCGTCAACAATAGAATAAAGGCAAACGTTTTTGCAAGGAAATAAATATGACAAATACTTATAAACTCTACAATAACAATGCATAAAGAAAATAGGGCAATGTTATTATTCAATAATAGCGTTAGGAAATGTATAAAAACAGAAGAAGTTGCATGTACAAGTTGAGGGGAATACAATCCTTTTTCAAGTTACATAGCATTTATTTAAGATAAATCTACACATCAAAATATTCCGTGCAACAAATACTTCAAACAATTAGCATATTTGACACATGTCACAATAAAACATATCTTCAACTAAATCGAAGTGTATTCATTGAAAAGTACCTTCTATTAAAGAATCGTTGTTAACCCCTTACATTTTTACTCAATTGCATATTTTGGCATACAATTTCGAATGATAGTTTGCTAAAATTCAAATGTGAATTGCTTCTCTTCAAAGTCGGCATCATTTTCGAGTCTAAAGTGCCAAATTATTTTGATCATACATTGTAAAGTGCTAATAGCTTATTCAATAATAATAATATCAAGTGTACAGTGCAACAACAACAACAACAACAACAACAACAAACAAACAATTATTTATTGACAAGAATGTATATGAAAAATGGTTTGAACTTGCAGACTGTTCTAAGAAATATAATTTTGATATTATAATAATAAAAGATATTAAGACGGTTGACTTTTGATAACCATTCTCAGATGTTTACATATTTAGAAAAAAGAAAGTGAGATCAAAATACCAACGGCACAAAGTTAAGGTCCATTGACGAATTTGATATCTGGTTCTATCTATGTTGTGATACTATTAATTTTAAATGACTACTGTGCATATTTTTGTAGAACCCTTTAATATATCCTTTATTAATATACCGTTTTGAATATTCGATGTACTTTGAAAATTAAAAAAAAAATACCCGTAAATATGTGACCGAAACACACACGTATGCACGAACACGCACACATGCACATACATAGGTGCTAAAATACGAGTAACTAGATTATTGTGTTATATCTTGCCTGATTTTATTGTTACTTTACATGTATATTACCATGAATAATAGCCTACGTTAAAAGAATGATTTATACTCATGACGTATCAATGTAGCAAGAAATAAATGTTGACTCATTGTTATTAATAGCATCTCAAAGCAATTAAAAGAAAACAATATTATATTTTTTCAAACTTATACAATAAATCATCCTTTGTCACATATCAAATTCATGTATTTTGAATAAATTTCGTGCATTTTCGTTTCAGGGGAAAAAGCTATCTTATCCTAGCTACATACTTTCAAGACGTCTTTGGCAGTTTTATATTCAATATCAGATAGTGTAGCAAATATACTGAATGAAAAAACTTTTTCGGGAGTAAATGGTCTACTAATTGGAAACGCATTTTGTTATATAATTATCAAAATGACTGTTCCTTTACTGTTAACTTAAAGGCAATAGGCACCTAAACCTCTAAAAAACATCTTATGTGCCGTTTACAAAGGGATATCTTAGTCATTTCAAATACAGTGTACATATCTTATAAAATGTAGCAACACCATAAAGTCAATAACATTGAATCTAATATTGCGCTCTAAATTGTCGGGGTTAAGTAATCCCGGTTTGAATCATCGCCCGCTTTAATTGTTTGCATTTCCGTGTATTCTCTATCCTCCAAACTATGGCCATCAAGTTGTTCATACTCATGAATTGTATTTATGCCATCCAGATAAAATGTTGTCTGATTTTGATTCTCAGGTATTACCTCTGAAAAATATTTTAGCTATGGACAAAAACATTTTATTACAATTAGGTTATAAAACATACGCAATATGTTTTGAGTAACAATCCGTCTTTAAAAAAGTAGTCTACATACAATATTTGTTCAAATGTAAGATATAGTTTTCATAAAACAAAGCATCAAATTTTAATATAATTAAGACACTTGCCTAAATGATTACCGAAAGTATTTAAACATGTCTCATTTACTCATAAAAATCTATTCCTTACAATATTACCACTTTTCAAGTTTTCACTATTTGTATTATCATCTGTTTATATCTGAAAAAGTATAAAACATTATTTCATAGTTTAATACATTCAGTATAGACGCTTACCAGCTGTTTGACTAATAGTCATTGTCCGAGTATTTCTTTGTCTGAAATAAAACAAAACATTTATGTTTCAAACACTTGCTATAAATTTTCGTAGTACATACAGTTATATCTTTTTATAAACTGCAACACTTTGATTACTTCAAACTCTCAAGAGAAATGAACGCTCCAAACGGCAAAATTGAAAGTATTGCTGCCTCTGTTCATGGACAGTACGGACAAATGCAAGCATCCGTCCACTTCGGCTTATGTAGAATTCAACATTTAAAATCTTGAATATTGAAACATCGACAGATGTACTCATACGGCGATTATCATGACACTTTAAATGTAACAAGTAAGTGCCATTCCATGAAAAGCGGCGTAATGTCCCAAAGGAAGAAAAACATGTGCCTTAAACGATTAAATATCTAACTAAGCAAATAAACTGGCATGAGACATATTTGTTAAAACGGCAACATATCCTATGGGTTATTAAATGGTATTTAAATAAGGAATACTGGAAGCACCCGTTTTGAAACAGCTAAATACAAAGAACCAAAATAATCATAAGCACAACAAAAATAATGCCGTCTTAACAATATACAGGAATCGAAAATGTATCATCTTTGATTACATCTCGCAATGTACGACCTTCTACGGCAGACATACCTACAACACGTTCAATCATCTGTATCATCAGTTAATTGTAAAAGTGTCAGTTTCGAATACCTTTGATTTTTTTCCACGCATACTTACTAGCTTCCACTGCTAAAATGTTCATTTAATGTCGTTCTACTGTCATGCTTTTTCGCAAAAATATTCTAACATCGACCAATAGCGTTGCAAATCGGTTATTTTCGGAACTTTTGTTTTCAAAATATTGAGCATAGGATCATTTACAACCACTCATCCTTAACCGCTATGTACTAAATTCTGGTTATTGAATACCAAAGATTGTGGAAAATAACATTTCGGAAATTACCAATTGATTACGATATTAGGCGATGTTAGATTTTTTGGCCGGAAAGCATAACATTTGGACTACCTTAACATTACCTGGTAAATTTGCAGCACAAAAAGGTCACAACAACAGCAAAAATGCTGACAGCAAATGAACCAGCTGAGACACAAATCAACGTCCAAGTAGTTGTAGAATCTACCGTTTGTTGCTTTGCTGTTGTTTTTGAAAAGAAAAACATTATACAGACTAATATATTTATTTTGGCATGATACTAAACATAACTTATACTACTTGTTCGTAACTTTGCATTAGGTATTTAACTTAAGCAGGGACATCTACAGTGTCATTTAGAAAATGATACTACATTTCAAAACAATAATACTTGACACATACTCGTATGTTCTAATTTGAAAGAACTGTCTTCGTTTAATTGTAATTTCCATTGAAAAACAACTATAGAAACACTGCAAGGCTGGATTTTTCCCTCTCTTATGAAATGTCCTAAATACTTTAAAAATGGGTCAAAGACAGAAAAGACCGGGCTGCAATTGTAAACCAAATATCATGAAAATGTATTGTTACGAAAATTTTTCTATCAATTACCATTAATATTGAAAATTTTAACTTAGTAGGTATAAAATCAGGAACTGGATAAGCGACAGACCTGAAATTGAATGACTACGTGCTCATACTGTATACCAAATATCAAAAGACTGTGATGAGTAGTTGCTGAGGAAACTGTTACGAAAATTTCCCACCATTGGCCATTGTAATGTCGAAAATAATTTAACTAAAGCGGTAGACAGGAAGTGGATGAGCAACAGAACTAAAATCGAATCCCAAAGAATCACATGTTATTGCTGATACCAAATATCAAGAGACTGTGAAAAGTTGTTTCTGAGAAAACTGTTACGAAAATTTTCCCAAAAATCCGAAATTCATCATAGTTACTATAACCCGGGTTTGCACCTAACATCGTTTACATCGAACCGGGTATGAGCACTTTATAAAATGGGCTTGTTCAGAATAACTGTTGTTTTCTATTTGTATAAATCAACTGTCAGAAAAAAACATTAAAATAGCTTTTGCCAAAGTAAATGCTTTCATGCTGTTTTCATATATCCATCACTTGTCAGTACAAAAGAAATGTAATTTTATAAAAGTTTTTATTGAATACGTCAAAATTACGTTAGTTGACTCTGATGTTAATATACTATTTTGATTTTAGATATATTCAATTTAACTACATGTACTCATTACCTTTTGTTTTAAATGTAAGCTTAATGGGCATTGATTTCCCGTGAGAATTCACTGAAATTAGTTCAGAATGATAAACTGAATCACTTTCCAAGTAGATGAGGCTGTAATGCATGGTCTCATCACCGGTGTCAGGTATCATTATCTTCGTCCAATTCTTTTCAGATTCAAGTTTGTATCTTAAAATAAACATTTGTTCAGAACCGCCGTCAAATCCAGGTTTCCATTGAAGAATTGCGGAGGCTTCTGTAACATACTCGCGCAATTGTGCGAACATTGTCGATGGATCAGGCTTTCCTTTAAAACAGTAAGTCGATAAATTATTTTGATTCGTTTGAAACCAAATCCTTTGTATCTAAAACGAAATGTGTTTAATTAACATGCATGTTGAGGTAAAAAATAAACACAAAACAACGTGTACATCATCAACAGTTCTCGAGAGACAATAATAACAAACACATAAATATAAAGGAGTGCGGAAAAGAATAAATTCGCCTTAGAATAGATAGGTTCAAAGCTTTTTACCTTAAAATTCAAACGTTCTTAATTAATTGTTTTGATTAAATAAGTTATACCAATATAGTTACTATTGTAAATTGATATTTGTAAGGTAAATATATGTGTTTTTATTATCTTAAAAATAATTTCGATGGATAGTTTAATATTGATAAGCCTTGATCAATAACATACTATCTGATATGTGCCAATGTTTTGATACTGTTGTTTGAATTTTAGGTCATTCATTTACCAGGGACCTTTTCTAAATAATCAAAAATCTGTATTTCAAAATTACTTTAAACCAGACAGGTGTCACAATTCACACTGTTGCAACATTCTAAGGAAAAAATAGATGTTATATAATCATGGACAGTAACACGTATTATTTCCCACGAGTATGTCTGTAAGCGTAAGTTTTTTTTATATTGACCTTATTTGATTTGTAATGCAATTTCAATTTCAGTGGCCTTATTTAATTTTAAAAAGTTTTTTAATATCTGAAAATATCAATAACAAAATATTTATTTTTCAAATAAATTAGAATTGCTTCTTTAAGTCACTTTATGCAAACTTAAAATAGATTAAATGTACCTTACTTTTGTTCTTATATTGAGCGAGGCATTCCTCACGATAGAAAATAATCATTTGTTAAGTCTAAACAATAAATGGTCTGAAAAGGCATGGTTTCATTTGCTTTCCAACTCTCCTCAGCATAGATACTCATTTATTTTCTCATTTTAAAGATTAGACTAAAATGTGATTTATATTCTAATTTCTATAACCATGTAGAGTATTTTTATACTTACCATATGCGTTTAAGAAATACAGTTGTTCTAAAAAACCAATTTCATTTTGTATTCTTAGTCTGTAGCGTCCGTAGTCATCTTCAGTTATATTGCTGAGTGAAAGACTGGAGTAATGTTCCAGAGTTTTGATTTTTGATTTGTTGTCAGTCAGCATTGTCTTCCATGTAGAGCCGCTTAATTTAAACCATTGAAATTCGGGTGTTGGATGGGCAAGAGCTTTAAATTCAAAGGTAACAGTCGCATTCTGTGCACTCGTTATGTTTGGTTCCAGATCAAACTCTGGTAAAAGAAGTGGTCTGCCTGTTAAATCATAAACGTGTTTAATGATTAAAACACAAATGCCAGATATATTTTCCTTTTATATCTGACATAAATTCGTCTTTATATAAAAGTTTTATGAGCAAATAAGTAAGATAACATTTTAACATAATTGACTTTGACCCATCAGACCCCTTACCCAAGCCAAAGAACGAGGACCACCATATTTATATTCTTAACATAATACATGTCATATGAAATAAATCTGTCAATATATAAAAGCTGTTCGAGAAATAACGTAAAACATACTGTTCTAGCACTGGCGAGTCTGACCCCACTGACTCCATACTCCACTCAAAGACTTTGGACAACCCACATACTCAAGCTAGGTTCCTACTAGCCAACAATATGTCAACTTACATGAGGTGGTACGTGCAAAAGTGTATAATTCTATTAATGGCATTGGTGATCCAGACCTTTGTCGAAATGGCCATCCTCGTCACGCCGTAAACACTGTACGGACAATCGAACTGATTTATTTTTCTTTATTATTTTGGTTAATCTTTATCACGTATGTATTCATGTTTCTGTACATGCATGCCGTATTAAATTTAAACTCATTTGACCATCTTAATTTAAAAAAGGTTCCCTGAAGAGAAGCATGCATACCTGGCTGTCTGCTATATAATTTTGCGATATCTTTGAAAGGGATACTTAGCAAAATAAATGACAAAATATTATATTGATCTTATTTACTCACATCATGCTAAAATGACATTTTTAAAGCCCTAAAATGAATTTCTGTATAAATACACTATATTTTGGGCTTGAAGCGTAATTTTATCTTTATATGTTGAACGAATTTAAGAGGCCGACAAAAGTCACCAAGTAGTTTCAAAACAAGTCATTTAACAGAAACATATATTACATTATATTACGAGGGTTGTCCCAAAAGTCCGTGACAAATTTTATAGCCGGTTCATTTGTAACGCCAATAGAAAATAATTCACACATATAACCGTTAACTTTATTATTCAACATTACAACAAACCATTCACAAACAATTTACCCTAGCTACTTAGAAATTTTCAGTATTAACGACATTGGTTTGAGTTGCCGGCGCACGTCAAATAATTTACATTTTGTTATGCATAGGCTGAAATTAATTACGTTTATTTCAAATATCTGATGATGTATCTGCACAATGTCACGTTGACTTCCTCTGCTGCTATGTTTAAATCATCTCTGAAAATTTTAGTTTAATAACTTAAAAAACGAAAAAAATACGAATAAATGAAAATATCTCATATAAAATAGGAAAGTTAAAATGGCGACGTTCGATGAATTTGCGGCGCAGTGAACATGTCACTCAGGTTTCATGACTATTTCGAGATGACACATGAAACGATTTTCAACAAATATACCAAATATAGCAGTTTAGCAACATACTCTGAGCATTTGTGTACAAAAGGCATGAACGGAACCAGAGTTTTGCGCTACAAAAAGCGAAAATAAGGAAAACACGGATGGGAAGACCGATCTTCGTCGCCTATTTCCTACAGCTAAAAACAGGTGTAACGAGACCGGAAGTTTGCGTATAGCAAAAATTAATGTATGCCATCAAAACATTCAACAGACTTTAACAACCACATGATTTATGTCAGAAATTGACGATTTATGGGTACCATTATTGCGTTGAAAGCCATTGAGAGTGTTTGAGAAAGGCGCCTCATATAGATTTAACGCCGTCTTTGACGTTGGACGTGCGCAGCGATTCAGTTAGTTGCAATGGTGTTTATGGCATATTTTTGTTGTTTGTTGATTTTTATCTATGAAAATTTGTGAAAATGTTTAAATTATATGGGTTTATAACATATTAAAATATCAAATTCGTACCTGTTTTATTTAGCTTTAAACAATCTTGTCACAGAATATTGGAACAACCCTCGTATATAGAAAAAAGTCTTAGTCATTCATTTTACAGGTACTTAAACGTTTTCATAGTTCTCTTTAACAACTATTGTGAAATCTTAATGCTCAAAACCACCATTTTATTCTTTATAAGGAGAAAAGTCGTGTTCCTGTGATAGCCTAGTGTATTCATTAAGAGGACATTTATAAAATATTGAGAAAAAAATCAGACTGAATAAATAGTTTTTCTTGAGCGTGTCTCCCCTTAAAATTAATGATTGAATTTTGTTTATTTATTATGTGTTATACTTTATTTCCCTGAAGAAGATGTTTCGAGAAGAAAGAAATAAAATCTCGGGGCCATTATTCATTTTGCAGGCCGATGATCACCTTCCGGCCCTACTCTGCCATGTATTAATATCTTGTTAAATTGAGTCTGCTCCTGAGGGATGTTTCATTTGTTCATAACCCGCATGTATAGATTCAATCAAACCGAATCTGCAATTCTAATGTTTTTTGTGATTAATTAATCTGATGGATCACTCTTTTATCAGATTTTTTCTGAACGTTTTAAACAATCTCAATTTGGGATAGCATTATTTATGAAGAATCGTTTATTCAAACCTTAAGAAATGAAATATCCAGAAGGTGTGTACATTTTATTTTTGACTACGTACAAAATATGCTCCCTTGAAAAAAAGATAACCCCCATTTTTGTATTGACATGGGATGGTACACAGAATATTGGTTACATAATAATTTTTTTGTTTTTTTTTCGATAAAAATATGTTTTGGCATATATATTCCTTAAATTTACGGATAAGGTTTAAAAATGTGAAGATATTTTTTGGAAAAAAAAAAGAGATAAAAGAAACTTTCCGAACAACCCTTATAGTGTAATATGGCTATTGAGCAACATCTATTTTCTACACAAGTTTCAAATGCAATAACTTTCCCTTAACTAGCGTTTTTCTTATATTATATAAACATACCACACATTCATTTGGAAAGGGCTACTTTCTAGATAAATACTCACCCCCCCCCCCCAAAAAAAATAAGAGAAATAAACTTACATCTTACAAGTAACGTTAAGTTTTCCAACGATGGTTTGTCATTACATTTGTTGTGCGCCAAACACTGATAAACACCATTATCAAAACAAGAGTTTACTTTTTTTATTTGAACTAGACTTTTCGTATTTTCATTCCGTCCCAATTCTCTTTGTTTAAATGATATTGATATCGATGATGCTGGATTACTGTCAACACTACATATAAAGACGATAGTTTCGTTTTCAGTGACTTCGAAATGTTCCCTTGTCTTTTCAATTCCAATGACATTGAAACGTATTATTTTACTTTGGTCTGAAAAAAAAAAATCTGACGCACTCAATGAAACTGAAAGCAATAACTTAGTAACTTACCCAAAATGTTAAAACAGAAACGTGTATATTTACATTTAAATACTACGGAATGCCGTTAGGGCCATCGCCTATGAATGTATTGATCTAAAACGCGATAGTCGATAGTACGATGGTGAAAACGCGAAATCACGAAACTACGATGGTGAAAACGCGAAATCACGATGATGAAAACGCGATAGTACGATAATGAAATCGCGACAATACGATACTACGATGATGAAAACGCGATAAACTATCGTGTTTTCACCATCGTACTGTCGCGTTTTCACCATCGTAGTTTCGTGATTTCGCGTTTTCATCATCGTACTGTCGAGTATCGCGTTTCAGATCAAACCATTCATAGGGGATGGCCCTAACGGCATTCCGGAATGCCGTTAGGGCCATCGCCTATGAATGTGTTAATCTGAAACGCGATAGTCGATAGTATGATGGTGAAAACACGAAATCACGAAACTACGATGGTGAAAACGCGATAGTACGATGATGAAAACGCGATAGTACGATGATGAAATCACGACAGTACGATGGTGAAAACGCGATAGTACGATGATGAAAACACGACAGTACGATGATGAAAACGCGATAGTACGATGGTGAAAACGCGATAGTACGATGGTGAAAACGCGATAGTACGATGATGAAAACACGACAGTACGATGATGAAAACGCGAAATCACGAAACTACGATGGTGAAAACGCGACAGTACGATGGTGAAAACACGATAGTTTATCGCGCTTTCATCATCGTAGTATCGTACTGTCGCGTTTTCATCATCGTACTTTCGCGTTTTCATCATCGTGCTTTCGCATTTTCACCATCGTAGTTTCGTGATTTCGCGTTTTCACCATCGTACTATCGACTGTCGCGTTTCAGATCAACACATTCATAGGCAATGGCCCTAACGGCATTCCGTAAAATACACGCTAGAATTTGAATTTTTATTATAAGAAATAATTAAACAGTTTAAATATTAAAGATCAATATTTTTAAATGAAACAAAAGAACAATTAATATACATAGCACATCTATGACAAGACCCGCCGTTGATTCTTTATCAGTTGTCTCTCCTTCAGGAAATGTTTTAATTACGTTTCCTGCAATACATTCATACGACCCTCTGTGTTTCTTCGTTATATTTGTAAATGTTAGATTTGGAGATTTTGGATCATTTTCAATTGCCCATGTGCATATTGGAGAAGGATCACCATCGGATTTACATATAACAATGAAATGGCTTCCTTCTTTTACGATAAGTTTGTCTTGAAGTAACTTGCCATCTATGGCAAATTCATTTTGTGCGAAGAATTGAAAATACGGTTTACCAGGAGGATCTGAAAATACAATTAAAGTTTATTGATCTTGAAAACAAAAATGATTCACCGATACATTAACCATCATACAGAAAAACTATGAAGAAAACATATATAATAACCAACAGAAACAATGTTGTAATAAATATATATTATTATTCTATATAGTCGAAGAACCTAGACATATATTACTATTATATTTGAGAAAATTTCTTTCTATGTTTGATAACTAAATGATAAACTAAAATGTATCAAAAGGGCAATTATGCACCATGGGTAGTTCACGTTGACCTTGACCTTTTTTTTATTACCTATTGAACTCAAATCAAAAGAGTTGATATACTAGTCATGGCGTACTCAAGTGGTAAATGTGTTGGACAAGTTTTTTCTGGATCTCTAGCTACTTAGATTTAAACTCCGTCTTGGTAAGCCGTTGTTTCCTTAAGCAAGAAACTTTACATTCATTGCTCATAAGTGACTGGTTCCAGGAACGGATTCGAAGGTGTATATATATAAGCTAATAAGTTTCTACAACATGGAACTAAAATAAGTTCGATATAGATTAACCTTCACACCAATTTTATGTCTGAAGGCATAGGTCTGAATGCAAACGCGTTTTTTTAGTTACCGCTAGACGGCTGTTTAATTGTCAAAGTTATAGTGACCTCGACAACTGTGACTGAAGGAAATAAATGCGTTCATCTAGTTATACGGCTAACCAAAGGTTTTATGCCAAAGTGGCATAATGTTCAAACAAGGTATATGTGACTTACATAGGTACAGATGCACGTACAATTGTGGCCTATGTCACTGCGAAACCGTATTTTATGCATAGAGATGAAAATTGAAAATTATAGGTTCGCAGTCACGATATTTATCAAGAAAAATACTTGCCCACCCTAGGCAGGCGTTTAATCTTTAGGCCATTTTAAGCCTAACAGTTTTATGAAAATTTATTTGCTTAAGTAAACCACGGCGTAACATCATTTTATAAATTAACATTCAATCGCAGTCATCGGTAAAAACCAAAGACTACTTTAAACCTGATGTTTAATAGCCCGAGATGCTTTGCAACAGTTTTCTCATTGGTATCATAATAGAATTTCAAGTCTTATTACGGAAAGTGATAATATGTCAGTAAATATCAAGTTACTGCTATTGCAGCTTTGTAAGTAAGCATTATATGTATATGTACATGTAATATACATTCAGGGTGTTCACATGCCATAAAATCCTGAGGGTCATTTTGACTGAGTTTTACCGACTACAAGGTCAAATCCCATGAACAAAATTTGACCCTCCAGTAAAAATCCTGAGGGTCAAATCAGGCCTTTTGGAATTTCAAGGGTCAAAGAGTCATTTCAAGGGTCAAACGGACACCCTGACATTGTAACACGTTTCAAGGTATAAACAGCAATAGACATGTTTAACCTGTTCATCAAATGAGATTAAACGGACAAATCATGTGTATAATGTTAAACATAAACTTACATTGAACATGAAGTGTAACTTCCTTTTTTGTTACATTTGATATCTTATTTATAGCTTCACAAATTATACGCGATCCATTATCCTCTCTTTTTGGTTTCAAATCAATACTGCTTTCCGCTATTGTGATGCCACTTTCTAGTCTTGAAATGTGATATTTTGCATTTTTCGTTAGATCTGTGATGAAACCTTTCTTTGATATTTTTTTCCATGTAATATTTGCAGCAGGTCGTCCTTCAGATGTCTTGCAAGCTAACGTAGTTTTCGTATATTCTTCTATCCCTATTATGTTTCCGTTAACATTTTTGATATTTACATATTTGATGGAAACTGAAAAGGAAAACGAAATTTCAGTTCCTTATCTGAATATGTGATTTTATAAGGCGTTGTTCCGGCAGATCTAAAAGTGCAGTTCAGATATCAGCACGCTAGGTCTGCATTATTTCCGCTTCAAAGAGTTGAATCATTACGCAATTTTTATGCAGTCATATGTAACAGTAAGTTGTGTGTCTTTTAAGGAAAATGGAGCTCTCCTGACAAATGCATTACCACACGGGGGTGGAACCTCATTTGTATCTCAAAAATGAGCAGTTTTGGACACACCAGAACCCACGACGGAAAGAATATCTCGATGAATATTGCATAGAAATCCAAAACAAAAAATGGGTAATATAGAGGAGAGTCAGGAGGGTAGAATCGCATTTTGATTTTCTTAAAAAAAAGGATTGAATTTTAAATAACTGTTTAAAAAGATAAAAACTAACCCTGCGATTGACCTATTTTTACAGTCACATCTGTAGCTTAAGGTCTTCAGCGTACCCGTTTAAATACTATGACATGACGTGAACGCTGAAGATAACCCCGTAGGGAAAGTCCACCAATAATCGTGCCAGGAATCTGACACGCTCGTATTTATTCATCGAACATGCCATGAAGTAAAGTAAAGCATACATTGATAAAACTATATATAATATGTTGATAAGCCAAGGATGGACAAATAAAAATCTTATTAGGAACATAAACTACCTAATAGTTTCCGACAGGTAAAAATTTCGGCACTTGGCCGCCATATTGCCAAAATGTTTGACCACGTGATTACGAGATTGACCTTTATGAACCCATGTGCCTCCAATATTTTTATACATTACTTTTTTTTAAAGATATTGAAAAAGGTGATTTACTGACTTTTATATTCAATAAAATCATATTTAAGTACTGAAAATTTTATGAAAATAAATAAAAACATTATCTTGAATAAAAATATTGAAATCATGTCAACAAAATGTTCTAAATATAGTACACGACTCTATTCAAATCTGTTCCCGCGAATGACGTCATACGAGGTCTCGCGTGGCACCTGAATGTCATGGCCGACTGTAGTCGGCGTAAATTGATGTTTTACAGTTAAATAGGCAATTTTAATGACGGTATTAATATTTTGATACTTTAATTGGTATAGAATGATATTAAAATAATTGTTTTATCGTAAAATGCACAAGAATTGATTCGGTCAAGTGTATTTGCAAGTGAAAAACAAGAATAAATCAACTAATGTTATTCTGGTTAGGTTTCGTAACGGGTCAAATCCAAAACTTTAATGCCGCATCAGATGAAAAACAAAAAATGTTAAAGAGCGGCTTATAAAGTTTTGGAAGCCAGAACTATCACATCTGGTGCTATGCTTCACATATGGTGCAGCGGAAATTCACATATATTTTTTACCGATGCTCATTTTTGAGATACATATGGGGTTCCACTCCCGTGTACCAGCAAGGATACTCTGATTTTACAAAGGCTAATGCACGGGGGAGGAACTGTTACATGAATGATGGAGTTCTTATGATAACTTGTTTAGAGTTCTTATGATAACTGTCACGGAGTTCCTGGAAAACGTAACGGATTTCTGTGGAAACCTTTCTATATACTTGGAGAACTCACGTGAAAAATGGTAATCAGATCATATGGAGTTTTTCCCCTAGAACCATTTTAAGTCAAAGAAATCGCCGGCATGCATGAACAGTGCGGACTCGTACCGTTTGTTCAAGACATGACTGAATACGTAACCCTGGGCAGTATTTGACTATTATAGTTTTTATGTTTTGACTTTTGACGTCATATCTGTGATATGCAGGCTTCATAACCTCAGATCCCCTTTTAAAATTCGATTTTATTTATTTCCGCCCATTGTTTTCTCGTTTAGGACACAGGCATTATTTTACTTCGGGACCAAATGCCGCTTTTCATGGAATGGCACTTACGTGTCGCATTGACGGTTTCATGATAACCGCAATATGAACACATTTGCGGATGTTTCAAAATTCTAAATTTTACCAGTTCATGTTAAATGTTGAATTCTGCTTAAGCCGGTGCTAGGGGGCGTGGACGGTAGTTTGCACTTTACAGTACCGTCCATGAACAGACTCAATCAAACCGAGCCTGCAACATTTTCAATTTTTCTGTGTTTGGGCTTTCTTTAGGGATTCTTATTTCTCCCTATTTTAACAAATCATAGATGGTAGGGAAAATATACACTTCTTAAAGTTTGCTAAGCACCAAGTTTTCCACATAGCACCGTGCATTCTACATCATATAATGTGATGACCTAAGAAATCTGATAGGGAGTATGCAACGACGGTGCTAAGCTGTCATTGACAATACTGGTTCACATACTCGCTATGAAATCAAAATCGGTTATTTGCATAATTGTTTTGGCAAAAATTCCACAATATCCGTCTAAAACCAAATTTCATTTCAATCAAAACAAATCAACATGAAATCATATTACAATAGGTAACAAATTCCTTAATGAAGTTTATAAATCACTATGTCATATATAAGAATAAAAATAAATATGACATTTGACATACACCATAAGATAGGTACAAAATACGAATTTGGCAATCTATCACTATCTTATACCCAACACAAGGCCATTAATATTTATCTTTATTTTACCAAGAGAAAAAGGAAGGAAATAAAAGAAACTTTACCTAGGACGCTTATATTAGCAAAATTACTTTTATTAAATTCCTCAGAGCAAAGCCATACTTGACCATGGTTTCTAATATCCACACTTTTTATATTTACTTTGAAAGTACCATTACTGAAGCAGCGTGTTTCAAGATTTTCATCCTCAGCAATAAAACCAGTTGTAGTACATTCTCCTTTTTTCGAAAACGTCAAGACTGAAAATGCATTTTTGGTATTTAATGTACTCCATTTTGTTACAGTTGAGTTTTTTGAAGCATAGCATGTCAATACTAAACTGGTGTTTTCCACTACGTCACTAAACTTAGGAAAAAGAATAGGATCCGATGATGCCAAATCTGTAAAAACAACACAAATATCTAGACAAATAATTAAGCTACTCAAGTGGCACGAAATAGATAAAGAGGAAAAAGTATCAAAGTGGGGGGCGTCCATGACCGATTGCTTAAGGTATTTGATATCAAACAACTTGCAATTTTTCGCTGTAGGCGTCGTCGGATTCTACATGCGAGAAAGCTATTCAACTAGTTTAGGTTCTACTCGGGTGCCCGTTTATCTGATAAAGCAAAGAGGGCCTTTTTCCACCAGTAATTTACAGCTGGAAACTCGCCATATGGCCTATACTGTGTTGTTGCAGCGTAAAAGCGGGATATATATATATATATATATATATATATATATATATAAATCGGCACGAAAAATCGGCACGCCTTAGCCGGGACTCGAACTACGGGTCTCTGGATTGCCGGTCCAGTATGCTAACCACTACACCACAGCGGCCGTTGCTTTTTCTTCGTGCTAATTGGCCTTATATATTAAAGTTATTTTTAACTTTATTGTGACGTCATCACTTTTATTACCATAGCGGCGAGCATACTGGACCGGCAATCCAGAGATCTTTAAAAAATTAGTGTAGATTGTAGAAACATGAAACAACTGAGAGAAAAAACAACAAAATCACTATACCAAAAATAATATAGCTATTTCTTATTCCTTCTTTAAATTCGTGTTATACAAGGTTGATAAACATAAAGTTAAAAAGAAGCGTTGATGATATCCCTTATTAGCTTGTTCTTTTAACTGGAACAATAACTATTTCGCTTTGCGGCCCCGCCTTATTTCAATTTAATCTCGACGTTGTGCCACGTGCCCCCGCTAATTCGCCTGCTTTCGCTCCGCGCCCCTGTCATTTTAACATTTTCCGCTTGGCGTGGTGGCGGGGCGAACAATTAAATATTATAGGCGATCATTAATGTTTCACTATTGATGAAGAGTTATAGGCGAAGATTTCGTGTAGGTAAGAATGTTAGCGACGGACGGAACATTCACTGACGATGTTTTTTTATCAGAAGTCTTTTGATTTCTTGCTTTCTCAGATAATGAAAATCAACGTTATATAAAACTTACATCTTGTTAACAAAGCCAGAAGTAACGAGTTCCAAAACATATTTCAAACAACCTAAAATGATAAAAATGGAAATAAACCTTTTACACATTCATCAATAACTTAGATAAGGACAAACATTGAATCTTAATGTATTAATATATCTAATTTGCTCGCATTTATGAAAGAAAAAGCTTTGCAAAACATTATCAGAAATGTATGAGTACTTACCATTTCATAAATAAAAACACGTTTTTAAAATGAATATTCACTCCTTTTAATTTAAAATATTAATTATTATACAAATTAAATCGTTTCATATGATTCGGCAATTATTAGTTCTTGACTGTGTGTGTCATTCCTATTGTCTTTAGAATACAATGTATCCAGGAAATTAATGACAACAAGCGTACAATATGACTCAATTTGATTGTTACTATTCTTTTGTAAGCTGTGTATTCGTGGCCTGTGGATTTTGAAATATCCATTATGATTGTGATTTAATTTATTACAATAAACTTGTACATTATAGAATTGTGTAAACGCAAAATGTATATCTAATAGACAGCGCGATGGGGATGCAAGAAATCATATTTACAAACAATATTACGGAAGACTGCTGGAGGACATTTCAACTTCATGAATTCACAATACAACTTTCACTTTGAGAATTCACGTTTTAATATGTTTTCATTTATTTCATATTTGAATTATAACGATACAAACATACACATTAACATACAATTCATATTTTCAAAAACTATTTAAAGTACGAAACAATCACTCACTCCATATTTCTACCATAAATAATCCACATTTTAATCTTCATAAATTCACGATTTCAATTTCATGTGTTCACAATTTCAACTTCACGAATTCACAATTTCAACTTCAAGTATTAAACATTGCAAATTTACATTTTAAAATGTATTTTATAGCTTCGTGGTAGCACGATTTCGACATTTAACTTCATGAATTCACGGTTTGTTTCAGTTTCATTAATTCACAATTTCAATAACATGAAATCACGCTTTTAAATAATCGAATGCACATTTTCAACCTTATCGAATTCACATTTTCAAATAAATGGCTTAATGTTTTAAACTTCACCAATTCAATTTCACGAATTCAAAAAATCAAGTATTCACGAAGTTAAAATCGTAAATATTCAAAGTTTTAACGTGAATTCATGAAATTCGTGAAGTTAAAATCGTGAATTTGTGAAATTGAAATCGTGGATTCGTGAAGTTGATATTGTTTAAGCATCTTTCGTGTGCTAAAACTTTGATATTATAAGTTATAATGTCATATATTTTATTAGTGCTAATCTTCACCCAACGATGTATTTGAGTTATCAGTTTTAAATATATTTTCATTTTGGAATGTTTCAGTTTGTTATATTTCATTTTTTTGCAAATTTATATCCGGACCTCCGTCAACTTAAACACAACAATTGATTTATTCATATCCTGGCTTATACATAATAATCTTCGCGCTACAGAGCCCATGAAGTGACATTTTGCACACCTTTTACACACCGTATTACTGGCGCCAGTGATGGCAGATAGCGAAATTTGCCGCTCGGTACAGGTAGGTTATAAATTTGGTTGGTATTATTATATTACACAATTCCGACTAAAAGGATGCAAATAACAGAGGAAATGATAAAAGATTGACCTTGATTTTCTGTCAGAATGGTAGCCACTGTCATGGTATTTCTGCCATCGGCGACAGCATTTAAAATAAGTATATGCCACAGCAGCATTTTTACTTCCACCGGACCAGATTGAACGTCTGTAAAACTTTCAAGAAAAGACTCACGGGGTAGATATTTGGCTTGCGGATTAACAACGGATGAACGTCTATATTAATAACAAGAAATTCTGCCATTTAGTTAAAACTTGTGATATTTTGAACAAAAAACAGACATTTTCGCGGATTTTTCCGAAGCTGTCACTTTAACCTGCTCAAAATAGTTTAAAAACAGAAAGAAACGAGTCCAAAATTACCTAATAGTATCTCCAGTCAATGGACGGACAATAGTTTCATAGCAATGAAATTGGCCGTATTTGTGTAATATAATAATACCTACCAAATTTATAACCTAACTGTACATGTACCAGTATCTATATTTATTTCTATTTTTTATCAAAAATAATTTTCTTACCAAGTTACATCATAAATCACCGTGCCTTTCAAATTCTGTTGTTAAGTTAACCGACGGTGAAGATGTAGTAGCATTTTGCACGTGTTTTATCAGTCACTTCAATGTTTTTTCACGTGCGTTTATTGCTTTAGTTTCCCGACGGTGGATTATTGTGCGTGAGTTTTTTTTATGTTTTCATGCTTTTCATGTTTTTGTCATACTTAATTGTAAAGGCAAGACAGTTTTGCTATATAAATAGTTACTTGTACTTACTTACTTACTTAGGCCTGTCGTTCCTGAAGGAACATAGGCCATCCACGACGGACCTCCATCTCACTCGGTTTTGGGCTGCTCTGGTGACATCGTGCCAGGACATGTTGTTGGCTTTCAGCTCAGACTCGGTGTCACGTCTCCAGGAGTTCTTTGGACGTCCCCTCTTTCTCTTCCCCTGTGGATTCCAAAGAAGGGCCTGGCGTGTGATGCTGGTTGGAGGCTTTCTGAGCGTGTGCCCAATCCAGTGCCACTTCCTCTGTCTGGTCAGGACATCCAAAGGCTGTTGGCAAATTCTTCTCCACAGATCTTCATTAGATATCTTCTCAGGCCATCTGATCTTGAGTATTGGCCTGAGGCATGTGTTTTGGAATGTCTGTACTCTCTGGATGGAAGCTTTGGTCATTCTCCAGGTCTCTGAGCCATACAATAACACGGACTTGACATTGGAGTTGAATATCCGTATTTTGTGGAGGTACGGATTTCCTTTGAGGCCCAGATGTTTTTTAGCATGATAAAGGCAGCTCTGGCTTTGCCAATTCTTGACTTGATGTCCTCGTCCAGTGCCCCTTGTTGGTCTACCACACTCCCCAGGTAGGTGAAGGACTCGACCTCTTTGATCGGCTCACCGTCCACTGTGATAGGAGCCTGTGCAGTGGTGTTGATTTTTCATCAACTCTGTTTTCTTACGGTTGATGTTGAGACCAGTGTCTGCGCGCTGTTGTAGCCAGGAGAGTAGTCTTTTCTTGCATTTGTCTACGGTTGTGTGACAGTAGGGCAAGGTCGTCTGCGAAATCGAGGTCATCGAGTTGCGTCAGCAGTGTCCACTGTATGCCGTTGTTCCTGCCTGTTGTGGTGGTCTTCATGATCCAGTCTATGGCTAGGAGGAAAAGGAATGGAGACAGCAAACAACCCTGGCGAACCCCTGTCTTGACCTCGAATTGTTCCGACATCTGGCCAGCATGAGACACTCTACATGACATCCCTTGGTAGGTGTTTCTTACCAGGGATACAAGTTTCTCAGGTATTCCGTAGTGCCTCATCAGCTTCCACAGTGTCTGCCGGTCCACGCTGTCAAACGCTTTCTCAAAGTCAATAAAGTTGACATAGAGGGGGGACTTCCACTCCAAGGACTGTTCTATAATGATTCGCAGGCTGGCTATCTGGTCAGAACATGATCTGTTGCTTCTAAACCCAGCCTGCTCATCCCGGAGCTTCGGATCCACAGCATCCTTCATCCTTTCCAGTAGGATTCTGTTGAGGACCTTGCCTGGCACTGAGAGTAGCATGATACCCCGGTAGTTGTTACAATCTCTGAGGTCTCCCTTTTTTGGTAGCTTGATTAGTATCCCTTCTTTCCATTCATTTGGGATATGTTCTTCCTCCCAGATCTTATCAAAGAGTTGGTGCAGCATGTTGGCAGCAGTCTCTGGGTCAGCTTTGATGGCTTCAGCTGGGATGTCATCAGGTCCTGCTGCCTTTCCATTTTTCAGGGTGGATATGGCTCTCTTTATCTCTGCTTTGGAAGGTTTATTGCAGTTGATGGGAAGATCAGTATCAGCAGGTGGTATGTCCGGGGGTGATTTAGGTGCTGGTCTGGTGTTACTTGTGGGTGGAATAAATTTAGCAAGACAGATTTGTTAATAAAAGGTTGTTATGTCAAATAATTGGATTATATTTGTGATTATTAAATGAAATTGTTTAACTCAATTAAAACGTGCTGTGTTAAGTTAAATCAAATGGAATAAAGTAATATTCAAAAAGGTAATGTGTTTTTTCTTCCCAATGTCTTGGATTATGAAATAAGATTAAAAGAACATTCACGACATTGAGTGGCGTCTGAACACGGGAAACAACCGATAGAATAAAATGTCTTATGTGCCTTATATCAAAGGTGAGCGAACAGGATAAATATTCGTCCATGACAAAACTACTAAGGGTGACAGCAAATGTTACAAGATTTCTCAAAACTATTAGAGAAAGATCAAACATCCTATCAAGTTTTCTCACTAGTGACGAATTAATAAATTCAGAAACTACATGGCTGAAACATACAAAAAAAGATTTTTTTTTGCAATGAAGACACATAAAAAGGATAACTTGCAACGTCAACTTTGATAACTTATTGACAAAATTTGACGTTTCAGATGTAAAGGGCGCATTGAACATCCAGACTGCACATTTGGAGCAAGATATCCAGTATTAGTTACTAAGAATGAAACTTTTACAAAATTGTTGATACAAAAGGCACATGGTGAAATTTTGCATAGCGGTGTGTCTCAAACATTGAGTAAATTACGTAGGAACTTTTGGCTTGTTCGAGGTCGTGCAACTGTTAAGGCAGTTCTTAACATAATTATGTTACACGTGTCGACGTGTTGAAGGAGTGTCTTATAAGATGCCCTTTATGCCACCTTTACCAAAATTAAGAGTATCGGAATCAACACCATTCTTTAGAACTGGTCTTGATTACCTTGGTCAATTGTTTATAAAAACTGAAAAGGACTCTAGGAAGGTTTGAATTTGTTTATTCACTTATTGAGGGACTAGAGTCGTTCATTTAAAAATGATTGAAGATATGAGAACTGAAGAATTTCTATTGGCATTTTGAAGATTTATTAAGTTTAAGGGAAATAACTCGGGAGAATTACTATTGGCATTTAGAAGATTTATTAAGTCTAAGGGAAAGAGCTCAGTCAAAACGAAAATGTGGTTAAATACAATCAGCAACAACACCATTTGTTGGTGATGTAGTATTTATAAAGGAAGATTTACAACGCGCTATTTTGAAACTTGGGAAAATCATCGAATTGCCAATTAGTTTCGACGGAGAAATGAGGTCCACAAAAATAAGATTGTCGTCCGGTCGGGTTATAGGCAGACAGTTAAACTTACTGTAACTTACCGTTAAAAGCTAAAGAGAATAGAATTATGTCTGAAACAAATGAAATAAAAAACAACCCAGAGTATACTTCTATACAAAAAATAGAAAGAAAGGCTGCGACTAAGGCAAAACATTAGATTAAAGTAATAGTTAAAGCTTCACAATAAGCACATACTGTTTAAATAGAAATCACGAATTATTTGAAATAAGTGAGATGTTTTCTTTTTTATTTTCAGATTCAGAAAAGTCAGTAAAATTGCGTGAAACTACAGCAAGCTATCAATATACACCACCGGTTCAAACGATTTAGTGTTTTTTTTATTTCACGCATGAACAAACGGAGAATTGTTATTTTTGTGAAAACATTCGTGCTTGTTTTTATTGTACAGCTCGAATTCGCTATTCCTTTCATTATCTGTTTACATCAATATTGACAAAAAATGGTGTCGATAAGCATACTATTTATCGCCTAAATCTTTAAAGCTACACTAAATAAATATGTCAAATTATTTTGCCGTCGGCCTAAAGACCAAGCATTCTACAGATTCATTAACCTTTTTAACAGTATTGTTGTAAATCTCATCAAATGCTGTTCATAAATAAGGATTTTAAACGGAAAACCCCACGGTAACACTAAAGTTCGTATACGAATTTTAACATGCAAATGAAGATTATAATCAGCTTGTGTATGCGCTACGTCACAATGTTATAACTGCTATCCGGAACACAACAAATAGGAGATTTTCTTGTGAAAACACATTTTAACCGTTTAACTTCACGGTGCACTAGGCCTGAGGTTCAGTAAAAAGTAATCGTCTCATAAAAAAAGATTAAATTTGTATGAAAACATCCGTTACAATGCGGAAATATACCGTTAAATTATGACTGCTACATATACTGTCCTAGGATGATAATTTGGTCTTAACGGTACATGGGAAAGTCCAAAATCGGGGTTATCTGAATTATTATCCGATATCGTAAAAGTAAACACTTACATATACTATATAGCATTATTCTTACAGAATCGTTAGTGTATAACCGTTATGGCTCTGTCGGTAGGTCGGAGTAATTGTAACTATGAGTGTTTTGTACTCATAGGTTCGAACCCCACTTAGTGTCATTTTATAACCACAGTTTTTTCTTCTTAATCTGTTTTTTTATCATTATTCTTTATTTATTTTTCGTTTTCCTTTTTGTTTTCTTCTTATAATATATATTTTATAGTATATATATATTTTTTTTATTTCCATTCTATTTTCTTTTTGTATTTTTTGATCGCAGTGTGATAAAATATTCGATATCATATTCATGTATGTATATGAAAAAAACCGGTCAAACTTGTTTTCTGAACAATTTGCTGTTCTGGGGTAAAAAAATGTGCGTTACCAGTAGTCGAACTTCTGCCTATACGGGTATAACATATTACTGACACGGTTGCTCTACCTACTGCGCTAACAAGTCATATGATTATGTGGTTTTATTTTCATTTTTATAGGTTGTGGCATTGATCTGCCTAACCTATTTGTCACATTGTTATTGGTCTTTGTTATGTAAACAAAGGCTCAAGTTATCATCCTAGGACAGTAGTCATGTTTGTTGATTTACTATTGATGTACGGATGATTTGAAGGCGGAGTTTATGCAAACAGATATTGTACTTCCGATTTCGCCACAATAAGGTTGTCCATTTTTTATGCTTATAAAACCCATTTTGGATGTCTGGACACCAAAATAAGATCTGGAGTCGATATGAAACCCAATTTATTAATGAAATGTCGCTATTTCTGTTTTTATGAAATTTATTTAATGTAACTTTAACTACCTAAACAATTACTCATTTCTTAACCGTTCGGTATGGAACGCCGTGACTGTCTTATGTAATCAAAGTTTTTGTTATTTTGTGAAACGATGATATTATTAGGTTTGAGCGTGTTAACATGTGCAATTTACATCATGTCTTGTCAAAGGAACATGCTGACTTGTACAAACAACATTTTAACTTGTCAAATGATTATGATGACATGTGCAGACAACATCCTAACTTGTCAAAGTATCGTGATGACTTGTGCAAACAACATGTTAACTTGTCAAAGTATAATGATGACTTGTGCAAATGACATGGTAACTTGTCAAAATGTAATGATGACTTGTGCAAACGACATGTTAACCTGTCGAATTATTGTGATGACATGTGCAAACAGCATGTTAACTTGTCAAAGTGTCATGATGACTTGTGCAAACGCCATGTTAACTTGTCAAAGTATAATGATGACTTGTGCAAGCGACATTTTAACTTGTCGAATTATCGTGATGACATGTGCAACAGCATGTTAACTTGTCAAAGTATCATGATGACTTGTGCAAACAGCATGTTAAACATGTCAAATTACCATGATGACTTGTGAAGACAACACGTGAACTTGTCAAAGAATCGTGATGACTTGTGCAAATGACATGTTATCTTGTATCATGCTGACATGTCAAAACGTACTGTTAACTTGTCAAAGTATTATGATAACTTGTGCAAATACCATGCTAACATGTCAAAATTCCATGATGACACGTGTAAACAGCATGTTAACTTGTCAAATTATCGTTATGACATGTGCATACAGCATGTTAACTTGTCCAAGCATCATGATGACTTGTGCAAACGACATGTTAACTTGTCCAAGTGTAATGATGACTTGTGCAAATGCCATGTTAACTTGTCAAAATTTCATGATGATATGTGCAACAGTATATTAACTTGTCAAACCATCGTGATAACATGTGCAAACAACATGCTAACTTGTCCAAGTATCATGGTGACTTGTGAAAGCGACATGTTAACTTGTCAAAATTTCATGATGACAAGTGCAAACAGCATGTTAACTTGTCAAGGTATCGTGATGACTTGTGCAAATGCCATGTTATCTTGTCAAATTATCATGATGACTTGTACAAACAACATGTTAATTTGTCAAAGAATCGTGATGACTTGTGCAAAACACATGTTAACTTGTTAAGGTATTATGAGCAAGTCATCACGATAATTCGACAAGTTAACATGCAGTTTGCACATGTCATCATGACATTTTGACAAGTTAACATGTCGTTTGCACAAGCCATCATGTTATTTTGACAAGTTAACATGTCGTTTGCACAAGTCATTATGATACTTTGACAAGTTAACATGTTGTCTGCACATGTCATAATGATTATTTGACAAGTTAACATTCTGTTTGGACAAGTCAGCATTGTCTTTAGACAAGATATGATGTAAATTGCACATGTTAATATGCTTAAATGACAAAATAAAATTATCATTTCAGAAGATAGCAAAAATATTGATAGCATAAGACAGTCACGGCGTTCCATAGTTCGGCGTAATAGCGTAGTCGTTGAGTGCTGGCTTCGTCAGTGTAGAGACCGTGGTTCGATCCTTGGAAAAGGCATTTTTTTCCTTTCTTTTATTTTTTTGTTTTTAGATATTTTTCAAAGAACACGTGAATTTATTTCACACTATTCTATTTGAGATCATTTAGTTTTACACACAATCGCTTTAACAAGTAAAAAAAGACGCAACACAGTAGAATTATAGTGATAAATGTGGAATGGAAGAAATTTAAATATATAAATATACAAATGAGCTGGAATTGTTAAAAATATAGCAAACTGAATTCAGAATTTTAAATATAATTAAATTGACAATACTTTTAAATCTGTTTGATGACTGTTAAAGTCAAATACAATGTACATTCAAATTTGCTAAATCGTTGTAAGTTTAACTTTAAATTGTACAAAATATTTAATTAATCACAGGCTTATAAAAGAGAATATGAAAATATACATTGTATTCTGAAAGTAAAAACCATACACACATAAAAATATTGCACAATTCCAGATTTGAACTCGAAAAAAGAAGCATTTTCTTAACATGAACTCTTCATACATGTCATAATCTGAACTCTCTAACCACTACGCTACTCGACTTAACGTGTCTATGCCCAATTTAATTCTACTTTATTGCAGTAAAAGTGCAAAATGTAACAAGTGAAAAACTTGCACAACCCATTATATCATAATGGTTTGACCGATTAATGTAAACGTTATCGTGTTCGACTTATACACATTCATGAGCATAATTTGAAATACTGTTCTGAAAGATAGACTATTTATGTACGAGAAAAATCACAAGCGATACATTTGTGACGAATGCTCAAATGAATATAAACAATATAGGAGTCCGAGACGGCACAAGGTTGAAAAAAAAAACATACAGCATTAAGAAGATATCGCTGTGGTGTAAACAGGTAAACGGATATTAATCTACCTTTATAAGGAAAGTATACCTATAAATCATTTAATTCACTAGCATGATTTTACTTTGGGTCAAGCGCGGCAATATGTTCTTTACAGTGAAAGAGGGAGTACCAACACATTCCAAGAAAGAATAAATGACTTTGGCCTTGACCTCCTCGACGATAGTAGCAAAGTAGATAAGAACAACAACAGCAGCAGTATCAGCAGCAGCAACAAACCAACAATATAGTAACAGTTGTAGTCAAAATTAATTATGAAAACCTACAGCATGATATTACAGTAACATTTAAAGTGCGGAATTAGAATCAGAAAAAAAGTTTTGACATTGGTCAAGATTCAGATATAAGCATTGATTGTGATGATGTTAGAAGTAACAGTGACGTCAATGATAATAAACTGAAAGCAACAGATGATAATGATTATGATTATTATGACATTTTTGATAAAATTGATGTTCCTTTTGACTATCAGTCTGTTGCTAATAAGACAAGTCATGATGAATTAGATTTGAATTATAATAATGGCGATATTATTTAAAAGGATGAACTAAAACATACAAGCGACATTGATGACGTCGACAATAATATAGATGAATAAAATGCTGATATCGATGCCAACGTTGCCGCAACTGATTCCCAATCTAAGGATAACGTGCATACAAACTACGAGGATGACGAGTATACGAATTATGACGATTACGAAGATTACGTCAGTACAAATTGTGAGAATGACGTCAATACAACTATGAATGGTGACCGTGAAAATGAGATTCTTGAGCTTTACATTAAATCCTTTTATGATAAGTGTATGAATATACTTATAATGATGCAAGTTTAAATGGAGACATCAGTTGTTATGATGGCGATGATAGCTTCAGTAATGATGACGTAAATAACAGTAATGATGATGACGTCATTTTGAGTACTGATGTAGATGAAAGTGCGCTTGAAACTACACATGAGATAAGACAAATAACTTTGTACCATTTTTTGACAAGGAGAGCAGGGTACACGTATAGAGAAAATAATATGATACATAAAGAAGAATATGTAACTGGTGATCACTGGATTAAATTAACTATATTTAAATGATAATTAAAACGAATATGAACAATGAACTAGCTAGTATATATGTACTTGTTTGTATATATGTGGGTCTTAATAAAGATATGATACTCTACCCTTTTCCCTATTATCCCGAATTATTCTAAATGTTTAACTATTCTCGAGTATATATAATAGCGAAGATGTCATTATCACCTTTAAGCGGTCTTTCATGCGCTTCTTAATTTTGTAGGCCATAGATATTGCACATGCACATCAGACATGTATGTTGATAATTCAATTTATTTTAGTAGTTGCGTTTTTTAATATTGAAAATAAAGCGGTACTTACATGTGCATAATATTCAAATTTATTTAGTTAAAGCTTATACAATCGTAACCGAAACTATGGTATACCTGTTATTCTGCTTAACTATTTTACTACACTTTTGTCATTGTTAAGTTCACAGTAAACTGAACCCATGGTAGCAAACTCAAACTGTAATAGTTTGTGCATTTAAATAAAAAAATGTATCAATATTTTTAAATGAAAACAATGTGTCTGTTTTATGCATTTTGTACCCAACGTTGTATAAACCAAATAGCAATTTGATACTGAACTTGAATGTACTCTGTCGGTAACCAATCATAACGGTTAAATATTTTGCACATGCGCATAAGAGGCAGATTGCGTCATTTTGGAAATGTTAAGCATCGGTCAAATCGAAAGTGATTTTAAATAAATAAATCTTTTATAATTTCTGTTAAAGTTTGATAAATTATAAACAATTCTTGTAAGTTTAAAGGGGATTTTGTAATAAAAGTCTGCTTATTTTGGATAAATTGATTCACGACCTATAGGGGTATTGAAATAAAGTAGATATCCAAATAGGTATGTGTATTTATTATTTTTTATAATGATGTATGCTAATTCAGTACAAGATGTAAAAACTGGTGTTTCAGAACAAAACAAATTTTTAATGATCTTGAATGTACAGAATTTTATAATATTGATAATATGGTATCAAAAAAGCTATGTTAGAAAAAGTTCAATCTAGAACAATGCAAAGTTTTTTGTTAATGTTACATCTGAAAGGAGTAGCAGCGGGGTCGGTGGCAACAAACTGTGCGCATATAGGCAGTCTAAGACAATTTTTGGAACTGAGGAATACATGTATTGCAAAATCATACTTCCGCGTTGCCACAGGTCCGCTTTTGCTAAGTTCAGATGTGGAACTGCACCACTAAGAATAGAGACAGGTAGATATGAACGCCTACCAGTAAATGAAAGGATTTGTCCTTTTTGTAATGACAAGGTAGAAAGTGAATTTCATGCTGTAATGGAATGTTTTATGTATGAAGTTATTCGTGTAGATCTATTTGAAAAAGTGAGAGTCAGAAACCCACAATTTCACACAATAACAACTATGGAGAAGTTTACTTTTATATTCTCAAATACGAGTCGTGTACGGTATATTGCCAAAACCTGCTTTGACATAGAGAAGGGTAACTTTTCTTTACATATAAGCACATACAAATTGCTCTCTTTTTCCTTTTTCTGATGTGTCTTTTTATATGTTTTTATTTTAATTGAAAATATGTAAATTGTATATAAAAGAATAATAGGTAAATGTTTTTACTGGAATGTAGGTTTTAAAATAAACATTTTAACAACTCTAAGACAGTGGTCTCACATCGTTATCATTTTTTTCAAAAAGTGAATATCATTTTATAGTTTATAAAGTCCTAGATAAATTTAATTGGACAGTATAAAAATTTATAATAAAAAAGTCTAAGTAAATTTTATTTGGCAGGATATGGTTTTATAAATGTCATTAATTGACTTATATAAGTTTAAATGGCCATATTTATTACATATTGGACAAATATATGTTGATTCTATGTAAAATATCTATTGACTAGGCCAATATATTGTATGGATAAAACAGATCTTCACGTAAATTATGTTGAAGAAAACAAATTGTTGATATACTGAAGTTAGTAATATTTTGAGATTGTAAAGTATCAAGTGTAATAAATGACATACTTTCTAAGGTTAAATGATATATAACGGTCCATTTTTCTTCTTACCATTTGCATTAAAACATTTTAGTATCGTTTTATTCATTGTACCACAATGTAACCTTCTGTAGGAAAAACATGCAATAGTTTGAATATATTGAGGTCATGTCTTTAAAATACAACAAGCTTTTGATATGAAATTTGTGTAGCTAGGGGGGACAACTCCTCAGTGCATAAAACAGTAAACTGCTGTGATATGGTCTGTGGAGTTGTCTCCCTTAGAGGTAAAAATAAATAGTCTCTTATAATTCTATTAGAATGGCTTTTCATGTATTTTATATTTGTGTTTTACGTTTTATATGTAATTTTATGTATACATATAAAGATGAGACTGAAATAAATAAAGAAATATCATGTTGATTATTCATTCATAAATTTGAGTTTAAAGTGGCATGTTTGAAAATAAATAAATATACTTAAGGACAATGAAATCGCACGGTCGGGATAATTGCATTTTAACAAGGATAATAAATTTCGTATAAATATTTGTTCACAGTTTCATAAAGCCGAATGCATTGCGGATATTTAGATACCAAAATTATGAAAATTGATTGCATTGTAAAAAAGTTATCGCGCAATTAACACAGTACCCGAAAAACCAAAAGTAACGTTTTTGGGTAATTGTGACAAGATCACAACAGAAAACTTATTGAACCAATTCATTGTTACTTTATGAAATGAAATTATTTAATTTCTTAAACTGTTAATTTTTAATTTGTTTTTAGAAATGTTAGACACAGATGAGCAAATAAAATCTTTCTGAAAATGAATATTAAACTATGCCAGGTTAGTTTTAGAAATCGTGAAAGCTCCCATGGAAATTGCATGCACACACAATTTTCCTGTATAAAAGGTGCTAAATTTGACAACAAATTGCACACAATGCTTCTACAAAAAATAATCGCTGGATGATTTAGGACAGATTCAGGCTGGTGTATCTTACAAACAAATCGCCAACCCGTTTGATGTCCATCGGTCTACAAATTCTCGGCCACACCAGCGCTTCCGTACTAGTGGTACCGTCAACGTCCGACGGAGACCAGGCCAGCGGAGGGTGACGACAACATGTCAATATATCGAGTTCGCCTGGTTTGCCAACGGTTTACGACCAGCAGAAACATCTAGAAGTATATTCCAAGTCTATACTCACACCATTCGTCGATATTTGAGGAACGCTTGTCTTCGATGTCACAGGCTAACCATTATTAACACGAAAAAAGACTTGCAAGAAGACGATGGGCAACCGCCCACGCCCGTTGGCGCTTAAACATATGGGACGGCGTTATTTGTATGAAAAAGTGTGATTTGGGGGTTTTCACCTTAGGTATTTCGATGGCCTGGTGAGACCAAAGTAGTGGTCGACTCAAGTGACCGCAGACAACGTGTGTATCGCCGTCGTGTTGAAAGGCTAAGGGATAACTGTGCCGTAGAGGAGGAGCGCAGCGGACGAGCGTCGACTCTGATATGGGCAGGTATAATTGCAAACGACAGGACATATCTTGTTTTCTTGGACGTGGAGGAAGAAGACGTCGGATTGAATGCTCAACGATGCATTAATACGATACATTACGAATAGACATTTATGATTGGCTTTGTTTACGATTTTTATTTTGGTTATTGCCTTTATTAAGTTTACATTTCTGTGATGAAAAAGTGTGATTTGGGGATTTTCACCTTAGGTATTTCGATGGCCTGGTGTACATTTGATTTTAAACATTTTAAATTATTTTCAAACGTAAAGTTTGAATTTTTCATAATTTTATGAAATATATCTGACGGAGTCGTTAGTACTTTGTTTTAATGCAATAAAATGCATATTGTGCAGGCATGCGTTTTCATTGTCTATAAATAAATTAATAAAAAAATAAATAATTAAATAAATAAATAATTAAAATTAAATAAATAAATGAATGAATGTGAATGGATGGATCGATGGATGGATGGATGGATGGATGGATGGATGGATGGATGGATGGATGGATGGATGGATAGATAGATAGATAGATAGATAGATAGATAGATAGATAGATAGATAGATAGATAGATAGATAGATAGATAGATAGATAGATAGATAGATAGATAGATAGATAGATAAATAAACGGACGGACGGAAGGACAAACGAACGAACGAAAACAATAAAATTAATGAAATCAAATTAAATCAAATAAAAAATTCAAAATAAAATAAAATAAATAAAAGAAAATAGATAAAATAAAATTCACCCAAGGCATTTTTAATGATTTATTTGATTGTAACCGTAATTAAAATTACGAAAAGGCGATTTGTGCATTTTTCACCGAATCGGTTTCCCGAAAACCCAAGTCTATCAGGTGTGCATACATACAATTTGCTCGGTCGATTTAATTCACATAGCATGATCAAATATTCTTATATAACTAACGAGGACTTTAAAAACAAATCACACTTTTATCGCATGATTGCTCAATCTTAAATAAATTCATAGTCTCATTTGCACTGTTTATTTAAAAGATTTTTCGGCTGTTTATAAACTTTCGTAACAATATTTCGTTCTAAATAAAATCAGTTGAAGACTAATCAAGTTTTTAATGGGGAATAAAATTAAAGGTAAATCTAAAAAATTGATATTTATTCAGGTTAAAGCTCAATATATACGATCAACTGAAACTATTATTTACCTGTCATTCTTTACTCTTGGGCAGCCTCATTTAACACAAATTTGTCCTCTTTCAGTTCACAGTAAACTTAATCCATCGTAACATATAACTCAAACCGAAATATTTCGTGCAATGAAATCAATAAGGAATCAGTATTTTTATATTGAAATGACGTTATCACATTTTTTTAGTACAATACTGAATTATATTGTATGAGTGAGTATACAGCTGTCAAAACTATATTGAACGAGGCGCTAGCCGAGTCAGGCATAGACTTTGCAGCTGTGTCCGGATATAATAGAATAATATATGATATAATAGAATCCAGTATTGTTCAAATGACTTACTTATTTAACACTACAATTCTTAATATTTTGACAGCGCTTTGTTACTTCAATTACAATAAAAAATTGATATGGATGAATAATTCAATATGAACATTTTGGAGTTAAGAAATGAAACAACGCTATTTGAGGTGTGTTTTAGATTTGATGTCGAGCTGTTGATAAACCAGTAGTAAAGACTTATCTTAGGACATGTTTTGATGTCACTAAGAGTGGTTACCCTTGTATTTATTTGCGTTGACTTCATTAAAGTCGCTTCCATATTAATAATTTCATTATATCCTCCTGATGATATTATGAAACCGATAGAGTTACATGTATAATCTAATTACATTAATTAAACATATGCTTGTAAATATAATTTTTACTGTTTTATTTTTCCTGTAGTGTGGGACATTTGTCCGCACAATTTGTTACGTTATATATATAATTTTGATATTATACTTAAATGTACTCCGTCTGTAAAATAAGTTTGATTTCAACTGGCCACGACATTTATATTTTATATTTGACTTCCTTATGTCAGGATCAGAACATTTTTTTCATTTTTGATATTTATACGAATGACTATTTATACTATGCATAGATATTGGCTTTTAAGCATGGCAATATAGAGAAACTAAGATAGAAAGGGGAGTTAGGGAAACCTTACGTTTTATCAATCTGTTATCATGAAAAGTTTTATAATCTTATTATCTTGTAAATGTTTACAATTTGATTATTAAGACATGCTCATTAATTTATATATATATTTTTTATTGATTGATTATAGTCTCATTTGTGCACAGTTACATACTCTTCGACATAAAAGATAAACATTGCATTGTACAAAGCCATTCTTTGAGTAGAATTACAGAGACTTAAGACATTTTACATCTTTCACAGTTAAAACTATAGTCTGTTATATTACAAGCATATATATGTGTATAAAATACTTACATGTTCACATATATATGCAGATACATACACATCAAAAGAGTTAAATATTTAAACATCACACGATATCAACTGTAAAATCTGCCAACAGCAACACCTTTAACAAAAGATCAATATTAAAATGTAAACAAAAAAAATAGATTTTCAAAAAGTGTGCATGTTTATAGTTATATTTGTCAAGAGGCTTTTAAGAGACTTATTAGCAGAATGTACCTTGTTTATACAAATTTTGCTAACGCAGATCTATGTGCATATGGTAATTGTAATTTGCAATATGTTTCAACTTCATAATTAGTTTTTAAAAGTTTTGTTATGTCCTAAATTTACACAACACTTGACACACGATCAATATCTTTTCTCCATTGCAGAATATGAGCATCAATAAGAGCATTTGTCATATCAGACACTAGATTTCTAAAATGAAATAAGTTGATTATATGATACTGACCTATAAGAAACTAATTTATCCTTTACAACGAATGGCCAAATTTCACACCAATTACTACCTTCAGATAAAGCCCAACCAAATATTTTCTTATTGATTCTACAAGTATCAAAATTATGACAGCGGTACCATTGATAACATATTGCTTTCCACTGGTCTACAATAATTGGATTCAAACCCATATCTCCTTGTAGAGCTGCATTTGATCTGTCAGTGCAAAGGTATAATCTCAGTGCTCTATGGTGTACTGCTGCAATACAAGAGAAAGACTAGGTTCCCAATATAGCTGCCTTTACCTGACTTTTGTATTTAGCAATGAGAAGCCACAAGGCACGAACAGCACGTTGTGCTACAGTTTTTGGAGTGATATTGTAATCAAGATATTCTATGAATAAAAAACTTTACATATACTTGTTAGAATACTCTATAACAGAATTACCACACTGAAAAATGAAATCTGAATGTTGGATGAATTTTGGTCTAAAATGCACAACATTTCTTATTGTACATGTAGCATTGACAAACATTTCATTCATAAAACATCAATTATTTAGAAAAGATAACATACATGTATTTTGAAATTTCGGTTTCATTTTCAGCAAGTAAAACAATATCATCTGCATATACAAGTACACAACATGTAAATATGAATAAACTTATGCACATTCCTCCACTTGATAACAGGTTAACATTCTGTTCTTTAAAGTTTTTTCCTCTATTTATTCATTAAAATAATAATAACCAAAACTATCATAGTTCTGATTAGCATATTATTATACTCATACATATTGACAGCACAATTAGTTGAATTATTGAACACAAAAGAAAAAATACGACATAGGTCAGACACAATGATAGGACAATCAACATCAAAGGCAAGTATCTAAACGCATATATCATATCATAATAACGTAAGGAATAATTAACTACAATATAGCCCTGTTATTCACAAATGTATTTTTACCAATGCAATTGCGTTTCCACCAGTAAGTGTTCTATAGCACGTTTGTTTACAAAAATGTACAAGTAACTTGTCTTTATTATTCCCTGTGAAAACTGATATTTGTATCGATTTTGTGATCTTCTGATACAATAGTAGTACATGAATTAATAACAATATTATTATCGATATCACGCATTGCTAAATATTGAAGCACAGTCACATGTCATTTAAATTATTGCCTCAATCTTAAATTTTTTACATTTCTTAAAACCTAAATACATTTCTTTCAATTTTTATTTTCGTGATATAATTCATCTCGTATTAAGTTATATAGCTTAAGCAATCATTTATCGCAACTGTACTAATCATTTGCAATATGTGGCTAGTGTTATATTTGAACGTTTAGTAAGTCATTTCAGAAATGTCCGTATTTAGATAGTGTTCTCAAAATTACAACGAATACTCTACTTACAGTTAAAATAAAATATATGTTTATTTCAGAATAGAATATTTTGAAAACAGAGCTTTGAAAAACTGATTGTGGTCAAGTCACTACAAAAGTTCCCATTTGTAGTTTGTAAAAAAAACAACAACAAAAAACAACAAAAAAACAACAAAAAACAAACAAACAACAAAACAAACCAAACTTCTAATCCTTCACTGCTCAGATGGCTTTAAATCCGACTATGGAGGTAAGTGAACTTTTACCAGCTTAACTGAATAGTTAAATGATTCCCACTTAATTGCAGACTATTCTGAATCAATACCTTTTGATCTGCCTACATGTACATATAAAGCTCAATTGTAAAACTCCATAATCATACCATACATTTTCACGCATATTTTTTTGTATTTTTGTTTTGTTCATTGAAATGTTAAAATGATAAAATATGTATTAAACTCTAATTTTCAAGTTCATATCTCAAATAAGTAATAACAATAAAATGGTTAAATGGTTTGCTGAAAGTGCTATACATGCAACCCAAGACATTTATTCACGAAATAAGCTCTTATTTGCTGTATAGTATACTCGTATATAAAGTTGTAAAACAAAAAAGAAAATACCAAATAATTTTGTGTTTAGAAAAAATGCTTGATAGAATATATCCATAGAAAATAAATAGCATTTCAAAATGATTCTCTTGATGACTTTAACAGTAAGTGGAACAACTTTCTAATAATGTTATAAGTACTGGCTGATGATATATCAGAAGTATATTACCAAAGCAGCTTTTCTTTTTCGATATGACGTATTCTTAATATTACAGTGGTTGTGCCAAAACCAAAAACACATGTTTTTGTTTACTATATACTGTATATATATATATATATACAAATTTTTTTTTTGTATTTTTGTTGCACCACCCACAAGTTGTCATCATTTTTTCAATGTATATATATTATATATTACTTTTTCAGGGTATATCCTTCCTCTGTGTGATATTAGTGACATCAAGTAAACCATGTGACGTGTTGACAGGTAAAATGAATATTTATTGATATATAGTACAATACACATTTAAATGTGTGCTTCTTTATTTTTTAATTCAAGATGAAACGCCTGTACACAAGTTGATAATATAGTTGCGACATTTGAATAGTAATATCGTTGCGACATTTAGATATAATCACATTACATTATCGTGTGGATGCAGGTTAATTTTGCATACTGCTTTTGAACACCGGAGTTCAGAGTCACTTGTAACGAGATTTTGACACTACATTAATTTAGATCAATTGTTGGACATTTACATTTACTTATTCAACTGCATTAACAAAGAAGTTGGAAGCTGTCACCATTATAACTGATTACATGTAATTCCGATATTTAAATTATTCATTACAACTTTCAGTATAAATATTTGATTCATTTAAAAATTGCTATGAAAGCCTAAAATGATTTGGTAAATAAAATAAATTATTAATGAGGCATAATAACACAAAATATTGTACAGTCAAATGGAATTCGGCAGTGATACTATCAACATGTCCTAAATTTCGCAGCGTTGATATCAACATATCACATGAATTATCAATTCGCTTTACACTGTTGAGCGTATCTATACACTGTAAAGTAGTCAGTAATATGTTCATGCAACTTGACTTACAAAATGTATTTCTTTTAATTCAGACAAAGAAATTACTTTCGTCTCTATACACTTTCTATATCCATTATAAATATATCATATACTCACTTTTCTTAGCAAGAGTACATACTGTACATACTGTAATATATATACTTCTTCTTCATTTCATTTCAGAATATGATATTATTATACAAAATACAAACATTTCGTATGTATGTGGCAGAAATATGACCTTAACTTGCAAGTTTAAGAATAACATACCTATAATAATATGGAATAATGAAAACGACATCACACCAATTGCTCAATGTACATACAGTGTTTGCAGGTTAAATCCTGTTTATGTTGGACGGTACGATATTTCATTTGACATGGCACAACGTATTTTCAATCTGACATTGATTAACGTTACTATGAAAGACAACGGAAGAAAGTTGGTGTGTTCAGATGGATCTAATACTGATTCTCGAATCATAAGAGTCAGAGGTATGGATAATATTTTGCTTAAAATTATCATTTATTTTGTATAATAAGTGATTATTTTCAGTAAAACACTTGCCTGATAACCAGTTATATATAAAGATTGGTTTATTTTGATTGAAAGGAGCTTATCTTTCTCATTAATTATTATTGTTAATGCAAATATATTTATCTTAGTTTGATTTACTTATATGTATTGACTACTCTATTGGTATAATAATTATGTAAAAAAATTAACTTTTCATACCTTTGCACCAACATGAACTTATTTGATCAAATATTATACTGATAAAAAATTGTCTTTTTATACTTTAAAGCACGAGTTAATCGGCTAAACAAACTAAGATAGTAAAAAAAATCACCTATTGCTATTCAAGCTTTGTATTTCAATTTAATCACTCTTCAAAAGTTTTTTTTTTACAGTACGACGCTTTACAACGAGAGGAAGTCAGAAAATATCCGGACTTTTACTCGTTCTCGAAAACCATTCAACATTTAAAAAAAAAAATCTTTCTACTCTTTTTCAAAATATTCTCCACCTACGTCTACGCACTTTTGTCATCTTCGTGGGAGCTTTTGTATTCCCGCTGTGAACCATGACGTAGACGTATGTTTTAGGTACTGTGTAACAGCAGATATCAAAGCCGACCTGGTCTTATATTTCTTTCCAGCAAGCAATTTTTTCAGTTCTGGAAACAAATAAAAGTCACATGGGGCGAGGTCTGGGCTATATGGAGGGTGAGACAAACAATTGCCATTTGTACCTCCACTGTAGCTGCGGCGGTATGGGAGGAGGGGGGGGGGGGTTATCGTGAAGAAGGATGACATTTTTCTGTGCTAACCTGGGACGCATTTGCTTCAGCTTTTCTCTGAGATTTTTCAGAATTACTTCAGAATAGTACTTGGCGGTGATAGTTTGACCTTTTCTCATGAAATGAGTAAGTATCATTCCTCGTGAATCCCAAAAAGGCAACAAGCATGACTTTGCCAGCCGAAGGAGACAGCTTAAACTTTTTAGGAGGTGGGGAACCAGCTCGTTTCCACTGCTTTGACTGAGCTTTTGTCTCAGGTTCGGAATAATGAACCCACATCTCATCTCCAGTGATAATGCGGTTCACAAATTTATCTCCTTCACGATTAAAACGAGTTAAATGTTTTTTTTTTGCATTGGTTACTCTGGTTGCCTTTTGATCTGCGGACAGCTGTCTAGGCACCCACCTGGCACTTACGTTGCTCATGCCTAAGTGTTCGTGAAACATCTTGTGTGCCGATGCCTTACCGATGTTAAACTTGTTGGCTACCTCCTCGACAATTTTTGTTGACAAAAGCTTTACAATTTGCTACCATTGTTGGGGTCACCGCCTCAGCTGGCCGCCCAGTCCTAGGCCTGTCACAAACACTTGTTCTGCATTCACCCAACTGAGAAACCCAGTTGTAGAAGGTTGAACGTGATACACATTTATCAGAAAATCTTTTTTAAGCCTCTGAAAGATGTGGCAGGGCTTTTCACCTTCTGCAACCAGAAACTTTATTACGGAGCGTTGTTCCTCTAACAAAGAGTCCATGATAGACGAAACACCTATCATATATCAGAGGGCAAAATACTGTGTATATACAACTATCATTGAAATAAAATGACATCGTTATTGGCGAATGAATGTAGTTTTCACCAATATATAATATGTGTATATAGCTGCACGTGGAAAGAGAGGAGCATGAAAAGGCCGGATATTTTCTGACCGTCCCTCGTAAAATGCGACGCTTTGTTATTATGTAACAATTAAATTGCGCGACATGCTCACATATTATGGTAACCCCTGCTGATTGTGGTCAATACAACAAATTTTTCATTCACACTATGTTATTGTTAATATTTGATGCGCTTGTTTCAGGATACACGCCTCGCCTTATTGAAGATAGAAAGATTGGGACTATAAAAGCGTCGTCTGGCTGCACATCACGGGACAAGCAAGTTTCTTTCGAGTGGATAAGGATTTCTGTATGTACCTGTGCATTTTAATGAGTGTGGGAGGGGGGAAAAAAATTGAGGGGGGGCAAATTTTTTATATCCCCAAAAAAATTTTCCGGGAAATTAAAAAATTACCCCTGGGTCCGTCCTTTTGGGTTGGTCCGAGCCGCCCCGGTTTTGGGAAATTTTGGGTTTTCCGGGCATAACTTAAGTTCCTTTTGGGCCCACGGGTATTAAAAATTTCTAGGATGTTTGGCCTTTTGGGGGGTAAAATCCCCTATTTTTTGGGGTCAAAAGGGTTAAAAGGGGTAAAAGCCCACTTTTACCTTGACACTAAAAAACATTTCCCCAGACAAATTTAAAAGTTCCTTTTGGGCCCACAATATTCAAACTTAAAATTTGATGTTTGGGTCCATATTAGGAAAAGGGGGACTCCTATTTTTTTGGGGGTTCAAAAGGGGTTCAAAGTCATGGTCACTATTACCTTCACACGGGAAAACGGGTTTCCGGGAAAAACTTAAGTTCTTTTTGGCCAAAATTTTTCAAACTTCTGTTTGTCCAAAAATTTTGGGGTAAAAGCCCCCTTTTGTTTTGGGGGGTCAAAAGGAAAAAAGGTCGGGGGTCAAAATTATCTTTTCACTAAAAATTGTTTTTTCTGGACCCAAAAATTTTAAGTTCCTTTTTCCCCACCATTTGTTCAACCTTCATAGGTTTAAGCCCAAATATTAGTGGGCCCCCTATTTTTTTGGGTCAAAGTCAGGGAAAAACGGTTTTTCGCTCAAAAAACAAAAATATTGATAAAACCTTAAAGCTTTATAATAACATTAATTATATGCCTATAATATTTATATCCCGGGCCGTCTTTCTGCCCAAATTCGTTGTTTTAAAAATTATTTAATTTTCCCAGTCCAAATGCTTCATCCTTATTTAAAAAATCATTTGGGGGGGCCCATATAATGCTCCGTCTAGCGGTGCTCTAGTTATCAGTGTGTTAAATATAGAGTACCCAAAGAAGTTGAATTAAAAAAACATTCAAAGTCAAGGTTATTTCTTCATTAAATGTATATTCTTTCAATTTAATTTTTATAAAAAGTTTTTTCTTGTAGGCTTTAGAGAAACTTTACAAGCACCAGATTTATTGTCAAAAATACTTTCTATATACGGTAATTGTACTTAAATTAGGGAAATTAGACTATGACTGTAAAAACACCTTCACATGCCATGTTATTCAATTTGAATGACAAGTATAAATGATAAATGTGACAACATTTTATGTTTTTTTTATTTCAAAATTCTAATTAAAAGTTAATTTATTTTGTAGGCTAGAAGTAATTTGTGGAGTCAACGATCAACCGGAATATAAGTTACAAAAGAATACAAGTTGTTCAACAGATTCTGAATGCGGACTTTTACAATGGTAAAAGGTATAAAATCAATCTTTTATGCCAACCTTTAGTGAAAAAGGAAATTTTCTTTTTCTAAAAGTTCCCAATGGTATAGGAAATGAACAAATTTGGGGTCGGGGCAAATCTGTTTTAAAAATACACGATGATGGGAAAAAGATTTTTTAAAACTTTAAAAAATTTTATTGTTATTTAAAATTTTTGTGTACTATTTAACTAGTGGTAGAAAGGGGATACTATTTGTTTTTAATTACTTTTGGTTCATTTTTATGGGGTTTGGGGGCTTTGGACCAGCTCCCAAAAAATAAAAAAAAAATTTAACACAAATTTAAAAATTTTTTATATGAAAAGAAAAACCCACGTTTTAAAAATTTGCTTTTGGGGAAATGGGAACGATGACAAAAATTCGCACACATTCCTATAAAATAAAAAATTGTAAAAAAAAGAAGTAGGTTTTTTAGTGGGTGCGGAAGCGGGTCACTGCAAAAGATTTTATTTTGGCTTTCAAAAGGGAAGTACATGTTTTAATTGCACAAGTAAAAAAATTAGTAAAAGGTTAAAAGTGCAGTGGGAACATGGCAGGAAAGGATTCAACAGCAGTATTTTTTTGTCTTAGATTTGTACTAATACGGGAAAGTGGTTTGTAAAAAAAAAGAAAAATAATAATGTAAAAAATAGAATACTAAAACCCAAATAAAAATGTGTAAAACAAAAAAACTTTAGTAAAAAAAAACCCAAAAAAAAGAAAATGAAAATTAAAAACCCAGAAATTTAGCAGTGGGTATAAAGTGCGACTTTGGGTGGATTTTTTAAGAAACAAAGAAAGGGAGGGGGGGGGTTTTTAAAAACAAAAATTTTGCAAAATATACAATCATTTAGTAAAAAGCATTATCATCAGCAATAGTACATGACAGCAGAGGCTGTAAATATTGTCCCTACATTTTTTAAGTTTGAAATAAATGCGATCACAAGATCTCACTAATTTTAAAGGTCAATCTTAAAGGTCTTTGAGCTAAAAAAAAAAAAAAACGTTTATTTGATAAAACTGTATTTATAAGTTTTTAATCAGCTGTTCTTAACTTAAAAGCTTTTACATGTAAGGCTACAATTATCCAAAGTATTACTCTTGTGCTTTGAAATAATGCTTATTATATCCACCTTTAGAATTATTTATGTTTGATAAAAAAATTACCACAATTTCACAGTATAAAAGTTTGCCATTTATTACTTAATCCAACACTATTAAAAGATCTGATGACATTAGGGATGTTGTTTTTTTTTCCAGATAATAATTGAAAAAAGTCTTTTTCGCCAGATTTTTCTGGATTTTACTTAGGCAGTTTTTATATTTGTTCCTGTCTTTAGGGTTTCTTGTGTTATTAATTTTTAAGATCGTAAATGGGACCCCTTTTAAAAATAAGTATTTTAAAATACAATCTACCTTTGTAAAAAAAATATTATACAAAAGTTAAAAATGAAACAATAAATTGGGGGTAAGAAAATTTACAAATATTGTTCCAAATTTTTTTATAAAATTTGGGGATTAAATTTTTAAACATTTCTATTTACAAAAGGGAAAAGGGATTTTTAACTGATTTCATTTTCCTTTCAGTAAGAAAATATCTCAAGTTGGGTTTCCCTACCCGTAAAAAAAATGAGATTTTAATGGAAAGCTTTTATCCCGTCCTTTCCTAGATGCAGAAAATTTTTAAAAATCATAACCGGCAGGGAATTAAAAAAGTGAAAAAGGACAAACCTATGGAACAAAGGGCTTGCTAAGTATATCTATTGTGATTTGGCAACCTGCGCCAAAATGCTTCTACAAATCCGAACCTATGTAGGGAAATACAATTTTTATCATTCTGAGCCAAATAAGCAATTTATTGATTAAACATAAAAGGGGTTATAGTTATGTCCCATCTTAAATTGGAAATTAACTTTTCTATGGTATGGAATAACCGAAAAAAATGTTGGTTTACTTTTTATATGTTACTATGAAAAATAATTAGTTCATTTATTTCTATTCTTCCTTGATGACATGGGAACTTGCGTTATGCTTTATTTTCATCTTTGCTTATGATATTTAAAATTTGCATTATGCTTGATTCCCCTTTTGCATTTTTTTATTCAAACTTGCGCAGTGTATAATTCTTTCAATGATGATAACTTGCACAAGAACCATTTATCGTTCTGTTTTGGAATATTAAAATGTTAACGTCCAAAAAACCCTTCATGTATAACACCTTTTTCATGCTCTATTTAATTCAACAGGTAAAAATGCACCACATGTTTGTTGTATGTTTGGTACACCATATGTTTTCCCATATGTAAAACACAGTGTTTCATATGTTTTGAAAATGATGTGTTTTAAGAAACACATGTTTTCATATGTAATATGAAAACATATGTTAAACAGACCATATTGAAAAACATGTGTCAACAAACATATGTTAAAAAACTCATGGTTATCACATGTTTTTTATATGAACAAGTTTTCAAAGTGTTTAAATAAAGTGAACTTTCCTGGTGTTTTTCATATTGATAAATTTAAGATTATATATTCTGCAAGATTTACAACTTTGTAAAACGAGTCTTAATTGATTCTACATGATTGTACATAAATTCTTTAAAAGATTTCTCTTGAGTTATGCATCTATGTACAACTTGTAAATGTAGTAAAATCTATGGGGAAAAAGTTACCTTCACTTCCAATACTTCCCCAATCATGTCGAAAAAAAAACAACAATAAAAATTTTTATGAAAGATGAAAATAAATAAATGATAAATTATCTTTTTAGAGGGAATAGGCTGATTTATATTTTAAATTAAGGGAAAGAACTGTCAGGAAAAAAAATAAAGTTTATGGATGAATCGTCAAGGTGTGATGAACTGATTAGGGGGAAGAATAGTCTGCCATTCATTTTTAATTCATGATTTATTCTGCCCTAATGAATATTTTTTTTACAAAATTGATCAATCTTTATTTGAGCATCTATTTATGTATATTTAACCATAAAAAATGTTGTGACAGGGATCTTTAAGATTTAGAGCAATTTTGTAAGTTCCAAAAAAGCAATATTTATAAAAAAATATTTACCGAATTTTACATTTTATTTTAAAAAAGGGGGGTAAAAAAAAAGTTGTTTTTCTATAAATTTTAAGTCAATGTTTTTTAAAAAGAAATTTTAATGCACTATTTTTAAAGATTCAAATAATAGGGGAAAAAATTTCGTACATATTTTTAATTTTTCTTCGATTTTGAAAATTCTTTTTATAAGCATACTTATATATATAAATTCACTTTAAAGTGGTTGGGTTAAAAACTTAAAACCCTTGGGTTAAAATTTTTACGCATTTAAGTTCAACAAACCTTTGGAAAAACATTTTACCCTTTTAATTAGAAAACAGGGTTCAGGTTTACATCTATCAACAGTTCCTTTTCTTGGAAAACCCTTTTTTTATTTCCAATGAAAAAAAAAATGTTATTCATGTGATTTCATAAAGAAAAAAAAATGTTTAAAAACATTTGTCGAAACATATGTAAAAAAATATGCGGGACTTTTTTGGATACACCAAAAGTTTCTACTACCTTATGTTTAAAAATGGTTCACAAAGGGTTTAAAATTGTGGTGTTTTCCCCGTGTTTTAAAAAGAAATTTAAGGAAAAAACACCATTTTTTCCTCAATTTCAATTGAAACCTTTCCCCACCCCTACAAATTTAAAATATTGACATACGACTTTCGGACACGCTAAAAGAAGTAAAAAACAAATATAAAAGGTGATTTGAAATTATAAGATGAGTCTTATTTCATTTTTATCACGCGATGTTCGGGGTTTTTAAAAAAAATCGAAAAACCCCCCCTGGGATAAACGAAGTAACTTTTTACTCCACCGCCAAAAAAAGCGAGGGCCATCCCCACAAAATAAACCTATTTTTATCCCGCCTTTTTTCTTTTCCGCCAAATGGGTTAGTGCTTTCCTAACATGTGGCATAATTTTACCCCGTTTTCGATTTCACAGTGATATTAATATTTTATTTTTGATCAGTGAATTTAAGAAGCCTTTTAAAAGCCTTTAAAGGGCCGTTTAAATTTTCCAAGGGATTGATCAAACAATTTTGTATTTTTTGAAAAATGGTCGAATTTTTAAAATGGCAAAATTTATAGCCCGAATAATTCAGGAGGGTTCCCTTTTTCATTCTAGTTATTTTCAAGAACAAGATAAAAAATCTTTTTTAAACCCCAAAAAATTACCCCTGTATTTTGGAAAAAATGGGTTAAAAATTTAGTTTTTGGGGAAAAAATAATTTTTGTTTGATGGGTTTAGAAAGGAACACATGAATTGCATTCTAATCCCTTATGCAAAGCTAATATTCAGAAAAGGGAAATATTTGGGAAACAAGCAAAAATTTTTTAAAGGGCCCATATCACCAAGGGAAAAATTAAAATAAATGCAATAATTTTTGTTTTCCCTATTTCTACCCTAAAGCATTTCTTAAATTTTGAAAAAATTTTTTAAATTTTATAGATAGAACAAAATTTGAATAGGAAATTCTCCGGTTTTTTTTTTATTACATTTGTCTTTATATTAAAACCCGCAGGTTTTAAATAAATCTTAAGCACCCCCTTTAGATGATGGAATAAAGTAAGGGAAGTGGTTTGGGTTTTTTTTTTTTTCTTATAAAATTTCCAAGGTTTTTATTTTAAAATTCTACTTTTTTTTTACAAGAAACTTTTTTTTAAAAAAGCCCTTTTTTATGTTAAATAGTTTTTAAAAGGGTGTACATTTGGGAACCTCAAAATTTGAAATGTTTCAAATTTAAAAATACTGCTGGCCCAAAATATTTACAAATTTAAAAAAATTTCATTTAAAAATAAATAGTAAAGGTATGGTGACACAAAAGAACCTTTTTTAATTTTTTTTATGGAACTTTTTAATAATCGAAAAACACTGGGTTTTGCAAAACTTTTTTATATTTTTAATTTTTTAACTATTACACATGGACTTTAACCAAAAATTTTTGGCACTGAGGGCCCAAACTTATTTTTAATTTTTTTAATTTTTTGGGGAGTCATGGACTTACCATCATATACCCTTTTAAAACTTCAGGCCCCAAAATTTTTGTCAAAAATTTTCCTGATGAAAAACCTCACCTAGGTCGGGAAACCCCCTAGTAATTAAATAAAATAAACATCCCCGGTGTTGACGGAATTTTTTTTCTTTTCTTTCCTACTTTATTTTACCTTTGGAAATTTATTTTTTTAGGGGGACCGTTTCCCCCGGATTTCCCCAGGCAAATGCGGATTGGGCCGGGGGAATTGATTTTTACCCCCCGGAATTTAAGTGTTTGGATCCACACAAAAGGGAATCAGGCCCCCCTTGGGGAAAAGGGAAAAAATTTTATCGAAAACGAAAAACCCCCAAAATTTTTCACTCAACCCCCAATTTTCCGGGAAACCCCAAAATTTTTTAAGGGGAAAAACCCAAATTTCATTTTACTTTCGGCAAAAACGTCCCAAACAACACTTCCCGGAACAGGAAAGTTCTAAATTAAATCCGAAGGGTAAAAAAAACAACAGAAAAACGAAAAAAGCCCCAAAATTGACGAAACCCAAAAAATCTCAAAATTTAAATTCTCCAAAAGAAACTTCATGTTCAAAAAACCCGAACACTTTAAAATTTTATATTTAAAAAAACAAAAAAAAATTTCCCTCCTTAAATCATTCCCTTTCCCAAAAAGTTTCCAGTTACAAACTCAAATTTTACAAACAGTGGGAAGAAAATATTGAATTTGTACCCAAAAAATCCTTTTTATCCAGGGAATTAAAAAAGAGATTTTCTTTCCACTAACAAAAGAACCCCCTCAAGGGGAGAAATAAATTGATGAATTTTTTTCCATTTTGGCCCAACATTTATTTTTACCCTTAAAAAAGTGATAACATAGAAAAAGTAATACTTTGGGGACACAAAAATTTTTTTGGTATTTTTCCCTTTAAAGGGAAATTTTCCCAAAAATCCCGAAGGGAAAAAACTGGACTCTTAAAACTTGATATTTTAATTATTTACATTTCCAATGGCCAAAAACAAAATTTTTGCCCCTGCCAAACTTATTCTATTTTTTAGATTTTTGTTACCCATTTTTGGTCATTGGACACCATCCTTTTTACATTTTTATTTCTTCAGGCCCAAAAGGCCTTTTCCTGGGGAAAAAAACCCTTTGGGTTTGAAACCCCGGGAGAAATAAATTTATAAACATCCCCAGGGGTTTACGTGTAAATTTCCTTTT
>NW_026862707.1:0-151342 GCF_026571515.1 Ruditapes philippinarum | reverse complement strand
GTTTCAGCGCCCATTCCTAACCATGTGAGACCGTCTTCCGTTGTTATCAAGCTTATACAGGTGTACTTTATTTCCCCTATAACTGTTATTTAGTAACAGCCTTTCACCTTTAACTACTAGAAACCTAGAAGGTACAAGATGGAGTTGGGAAGGAGAGATAGGGGTGGGTTCAATTGGATCCAACACTTGAAGGAGACAATACCCAGGGGAGGTAGTGTTATCCTGTACTATGAGCAAGTTGACTTTGCCTGGTTTCCAATCACTCCAGTCGTGTATAACATAGAAGTCATCATTATGCATGAGTAAATCACTGTCCGATTTTAGTCCTGGTGTTGTAGTCCCTTCAGATTGGCTACCAAAGCGATACACGGTGTTAGGATTTTCATGCAATACCTTGAATGCGTTTGTCCATATGAACTCGTTCAACAAACTCGCTCTCCGTCTTTTGAGCACCATTTGCTTATTCAAACCAATTTCACCTAGTATCTCTGACAGACGTAGAGATAGCGCCCGTTTAAACTCAGGTGTGTTTGTCATTCTGAAATTCATAATAAAAAATATAATTATCAAACACTTTCTCTCATCATTTTCAGTTACATGTATTTGGTTTCAACAATCTGAAATGACCTTTAGTTTTACTAAAGGTCAAAGGATCCCGGATACGTTATACATGTAGATTCATGTGAGGTTTACCGGTATATCATTTTTATGATGCTTCTGCATATTTAACAATTTATTACCTAGAAGTTATTGATAGATGAATTATCTATGCATTATGTTATGTAAATTTATCGATAATTCTATCTGTTTGATATATATTATAAATGAATGATACCCTAAATGAAATCCAATCTTGCTCTATTCAGTTAAAGCTCATTGTTACTAAATAAGATGCATTTTAAAGAAATATTAGCATATGTCAATACTGACAAGATAGATTTCAATAATTCTAAAAATGAATGTGTATTTCCATAAGGAAATTATTCACATTTAATTCCAGTAATATAAGTGTTTAGTTATGAGATTCCTTTAATGTGCCATAAAATAGTATTTAATGGCACATTAAAGATTCTATTCAGAGCAAAATATTGCGGCTTTTATATCCGTTTGTACTGAAAATTGACATTATTTTGGGAGACATATTGTTTTTGCCTTCGCCGTCTATCTGTCCGTCCGTCCGTTTGTCCGGTCGTCCGTACGCTTTAAGCTTGTCCGACCTTCACATGAAACTTACTGGTGGGATTTCAACCAAACTTTACAGGAATGATCAGTAGCATCCCTTGTTGTGCACATCACCGGCACGTTTCGCCTCGCTGCACAAAATGGCCATCAGAGCTAAAAATAGAAAATTCTTGCCCGGCCTTCACAGGTCAAACTACTTGTGGGGTTTTAACCAAACTTTACAGGAGTGATCAGTACCACCCTTAGTTGTGCACATCACCGGCACGATCCGCTTCGCTGCACAAAATGGCCGTCAGAGCTATAAATAGAATAGGCTTGTCCGGCTTTCACAGGTCAACCGGCTTTCACAGGTCAAGCTACTGGTTTTGGGAGACATGTTTTTGTGACAAAACCCTTTTAGTTACATTTACGAGAGTGTAGTGAATCTTAACTCAACCGAAATCAACTCAATTCAAATTTATTTAAGTAAATTAATGTCTCCAACCCGAAATACATATCACTATAAGTACAATATGGTATATATGTATTGAATATAGTTACACAGCATAAGATTAAATCAGAATAAGTCAAGAGTTTGTACTTTTCAACAAGTGAAACACAAACACTGATAATATAAAAAATGGTTTCTTCTTGTGAGATCATCAGCGAAAAAAATTATTAATTGTTGTTCCATTTGAATACCAAATATAGAGATAACTAGTTCGAATATCATTATACTTAGGACATTGAGAAAAATGCATGAAATTCACAATCAATAGCAGATGCAAACAAACTGAACATACTCTTTCATTATTTTGTCTTCTCATTTTAATCGTTAACTTATGACAGGAACATCGAAACCTTGCAAGAACAGGTATTTTTACTACCTGACGGATATCAATTTTCCAAATTTTACATACTATAGGTGGTAAAACGATGTGAATTTATAGTGTTATAGTGTCATTAACAAAACTGGCAGTTTTTTTTAAAGTTTACTTGCTTGCTTTACTTGCTTGTAATATTTTACTCAATCATACGAGCAAACTATATCAGAAAAAAGCGCCGTACGTTATCATTGATATTTTGTGCGCCATACGTTATCATTTCCAGAAAATACCCCGATATTAATATTTTCTGCGGTTATTCTAGCCAGAATGGGCATGAATGCTTAGATGACGACATATTACAACTTTTTAAAGTCAGTGGTTTCAGTTAATATACATATATGTAAACGAAACAGTGAATTTGACAGAAAAGGCCGTACGTTATCACGATCAAACCGGTGGAAAATTCTCTCGCTTCGAATCTGGTGACGCGCATTTCAGATGAAGTACGGGACGAAATATCATGAAATAAAATCCTGTGTGCCAGGAAAATAGTGGAGAAGGTTGTTATATGTACTTTAACATCAGAACATCACGAATTTCAGAGAAAAAAGGGAGAAACCTACTTTTTGGCTGCATCCGCCATCTTGTTTGTTTGGGTAACGAACGGCGTATATCTTAGGTTTTATTTGTTTAGTTTGCTGTTCCATTAAACGCCTTGTTCCGTTTAATGTTAACTATTTTCTGTCGGCCGTTTTGTTGGTGTCTTAAGTTTTTTTTTCTCTCCTATCTTTCTCTGTCTGTGTCGTTGATGTCAGTGTCTGTTGTCGTCTGCTCCATTGAGCTAGCTCTGTTAACATTGCTTTCTTCTGTTCCGTTAGGTCTCTTGACACCTCCGTCTTAGTCATTTTTATAACCTATCAAACTTCCGATTTGAAGGCTATTCCGTTTTGTGTTTTGTTGTCTATATTATTACGTCTCTTCTTTTGTTGTGGGTCCTATAAAGCTTTTATAGTCTGTTTTGCTTTTGCTTTTTGTTCTATTTTTTTCTTGTATTCTTACAGTATAATTTCATGTTGTTTCCGTTCAGTTTAAAGTTATTCCGCTGTTGGGTATTCCGTTAATTCTGCTTTCGGTCCTTTTTTTCCTGTTCCATTAAGTTTTCTTTTGTTAGTATCGTTGCTGTCCTTGTGTCTTTAAATCTATTTTGTCTGTTCCGTTTCGTGTCTTGTCGCCTGTTCCGTTGCTGTTATCTGTCCCTTTTTCTATGTCTTTTGCTGTCTGTTCCGTTAAATCTCTTTTTCTTTTTTCTATAATGTCTTTTGAATTGAATTCTGGTCAGTTTAGTCTGTATCTGTATGTTTTTAACTGTTTAGTCTCCGTTTGTTCTATTCATTTAGTCTCTAGAGTTTTATGTTCTAGTTTTGTCAGTCTCGTAGTCATTTCATTCTTTGAGTGGATTAGCGGGGGATCGAACTCGAAATCACGACCCCTTGATTGGTAGGCAGGCATATAGTGTTACCACTGCACCATAGCGACCGCTCTAAACTATAACTGTTTTCGAAAGTCCTATATACATTATTATTTCAATGGCTAACAAAAAAGTATTGCAATTAAGTTTTAACACCTCTAGTGAGGTAGACTTTTATGTACATGCATCGTCAAAGAGAATATTACTCGATTTAAGTAATATTTTTATAGATAATTTTGCTGTTACTTTCATATCCTACCCGGAATTCTTAGGTATAACAGATGGTGTGATAATTCTCTTATAGAATTGTCCTAAAACCGAGACTGAGTTCCAAATTTTCAAAAGCAGCTATGGTATCGCAAGTACACATGGTTTCAGACATTTAAAGGAAATAAACCGGATGTCTTACATAATAAAATGTGTTAAGTTCCATGAGAAACATGTCATTGAATTCATTTCATGATGAAAGAAAATAATATCATCGTTAACACTGCATTGAAGATCAAAGCGCTGAAAGCACTGAATGCGAAGGCTTATCACACAAATTTAACAAATAAAAGAATGCGACATGTCATTGCGTCATATCTAATAAGTGCGTAGTTGTATAATTTAAAAACTCCCTGGAGATTTTTATATTGTAAGCTTTCATGTTAGAACAGAATTATCCATTTCATACAATCATTTGCATTTTAACCACAAATTCGGTTTTACAATGTACAACTTTATGATATAACACTTTCCATTTCCCGATATTTAAATACTTTGCTCGTTGACATGCTGCTATCTTTAAACAATAGACTCGGCGCATGCCACTAAATTTTTGAGTAAAATTTACGTTATTACAAACTTAAATACACCGCAAATTTCGTTTGTGGCATAAAAAATCGTAACTGTTTCACGTTTCCTGGCAGAACAAATTGAAACATTGTAAGCCGTTAGGTCTTTATTAAAGAGGCATGAATCTCAAAGGAGTGATGAATACTATGAAAGGGAATATCCGCCAAAAATATATGTATCAAGATAACATGTTCATATCTGAATGTTACGATCCATGAGTTGATTCAATTTTTAATTGTACATTTGTCCATCTTCTATGATAAATCACGATAAATTCTTTAGATTATATGTATACATTGACAGGTATATTGATTTTAATAAGAAGACTAAAATATGTTTTAAGCTATATATTAACAAACATCAGAAGAAGACATTATAATGTTTATCAAGGTTCTATGTCTAAACAGAAAACCAAATTTTTGTTAATACACAATTGAGCTAAGGTTTATGTTCATGCATTTTATTATTGTCAATTTTAGACAATCTTTACTTATAATTGATAAAAGAAACCCTTTGACGTCTATGACTTAAGACGATCACGCAAGAACGTTTCCAAAGAGAGACGCGGACGCCTGGGCGGGTACAATAACTCTTTACTTTTCTTCGAATATTTGATCTAAAAATGTTTATTCAAGTTCTTTTCATTGTGAAAGTTATAACAAAAAAGTGGATTGGTCTATAATGGGCACATTGTCTATAAGATCTGATTTCAAAACATAATAGTTATTCTTATAATAAATTTCCTTAGTGTTTATTCGATGAAGATTAATGGTTTTTTTCTAGAACATTTTATTATTTGCTTTATGAACTTGAATCTTACACTTTTCAACACCATACATATCATAATTCGTTTTAGGTTTGTTGTTATGTCTAATACTAAAAATATTCACGTAATTATTTATTGTTTAACAAACCTTTCATTATAGAAGAAGAAGAAGGAGGAGAATAAGAAGAAGAAGAAGAAGAAGAAGAAGAAGAAGAAGACGAAGAAGAAGAAGAAGAAGAAGAAGAAGAAGAAGAAGAAGAAGAAGAGTTTATTTCCAACTTGTACACATATAGTACCGCGTTGTTTCAAGTAATTATATAATGAAATTAACAATGTCACAATGATAAGGAGCTAATATGTAAAATATGTCAGCTAATTCAACATAGAAATAACAAAGTGTGACAAATGTATAGAATGAAGAATGCACACACTATTCAAATGATTTTAACAATTATTATCATTAATGTTCTTTACCAAAAATCTGAATTTATCAAGAGCTTTAATCATAACTCCTAACAAAGGTCCAAAGTACATTTGACTTTATTACTTATATTAACTGACAGTGATAAATAATTATTAAGAGACCAATTCACTCTAACAATCCTTAACAAAATATTCATATGCTATTTATCGCATGTCTGGCAATGATTTCGCGCATGTGCCGTACGCTTTAAAAGAATTTTGCATACATCATTTTTTTAATTTATGTACTTTGTTAGGTATTTTGTTATGATTTGATACCAAGATATAAACAAGTATTCAAGTTACAAACTTCAGACAACATAAGTAAGATCCTTAGAAAATAAATGATAAAATCACAAAAGATATAGTGATACACATGTAAACAAATGCAAATCTAAATGTTGTTTTCATGAAAAAAGTCTTAAATGCAATAAGAATTAGTACTTGTCAAAATTGACAGACATTATTATTTTTTATTAATGATCATTATCATATTAATCTTTCTATTTTATTTATTTATTTATTTATTTATTTAGGTCTATTTTAATCACTCACCTCTTTCTATATCTTTGACTGTTGAATATCCATTAATTTGGTCATTGTCGATCTCTGATCGATGTCAACAATATAAATGTATGTAAATTTAAAATATTCCGTTTAGGATAAGCAATACTTGATACTTAGGGAAAATATCTTACGTAAGTGATGAGGAAATAAAATTCTTGAAGAGCATTTTCTTCTTATTTTTTTCCGTCGCAACTCATATTTTTACGGTTAATACTGTAAAATCAGGACATTTCGCGAGTTATGAACTTTCGCTTATCTAGCGAGTTGTGGAATTTCGCGAAAAGAAAAAAGAATTCGCTATTCATTACCTTATAATAAATCAATTAACATCATTAAATTCTTCACATTGGAATTAACATATATCAATGGCAGCCATATTGAATTGTACTGATAACCATCTCCCAAACATCTGACTTTGCAGTATATCTAAGGTTTCGAGTGTTAATTCTGCGAAAGCAAATTTAATTACATTTATTTAAGTACATGAGAAAATGTTTTAGTTTTCTATTCTGTTTTCGAAAAGCTAATGTTTTCTTTTTCTTCCTTCAATTTTACTGGATGATTACTCACTTATCTTGGAATATTTTCATGTCCTTAACACATGACCTTAAACAATCAATGTTAAGAGATGATGTAACTACTGCTTAGTAGCTGTAAAAAATGCCGAATATTTCATCTCAGGGTTGTTGTATTTCTCTGGTGTTTCCGAGCCATTGATTACTATACGTAACTATACATTAAAGGCACAATATTCCTCAGAAACAAATAAGTTTTGTTTTCTTCTAAAGAAATCACCGTGTATATTCAGTAACGCCGGAATGAAATAATAACACACGATTCCGGCAATAAGTAACGCAGAATTGTGCAATAAATGGCGGATATCTGACAGGAATTCCAATGATGTAAGTAAACTGCCCAATATATTTTTTTATTTAACCGAACTGAAAAAAAAATGAACAGCTGCATACGGCCGCAAAGACATTACTTTTGATCCCTCATGATTATTTCCACGAAATTTATTACTTTTCAAGATCATTCGTGAAAATGATGACTTGACTTCCGTTTTGAGTGAGATTTTGGCTTCTGTCGACTCTTATAAGTACAACAATGCATATATATACCGTCTAATTTCGATTGTAGGTAGGCAAGGGACATTTACTAAACTTCTGGTAATATAGAAAATTGAAATAAGCTGATTAAATGGGATTCAAGTCGTTTGTATGAGGTAACGCCGGTGTACGTGAATTGTGCTTCGCGGTAACGCCGGAAACTGTGATTTTTTCATATATGGTACTGAACTGTTACACAGGTTTAACGCCATTTATCGGCGATTATTAGCACTTTTCAAATACAATGTATAGTTTTGTTGGAAAACTTTAATTCATTTTATACAGAATTTATGTTAGTTTGATTGCGTACAAAAAAGACACAATCACGAATCCGAACCCTGAAACCACCAAAGAGCTATAAGCTTCGTAATATGCCTTTATTGAAGTGAGTACGAAGCAATGCGAAAAAACATTTCTTACTCAAGGAAACAGCCGGGTAGCAACGGGGTAGCAATTTCTCAATACCTATTGAGATGGTAGTTATGAAAATGGGCTTTGTTAAATTATAGAATTTTTCATTGTTCTCACACTTATTAATTATTGGAAATGAAGAAATCCACTTTTAGAACTTCGTGGCATGGATAGATAAAATCTTCTACACACACATCTCTAGTAGCTTTCCATATGCATGTACATTGAGTTAAGAAACCAAAATATATTCAACCTATCTTTAGTCTATGTCACCGTTTACTTGGTAAATTTATGAAATGGTTTTGCTCAGCTGTGAACTTGGAACAGTTCATTCAAAGTCTGAGAGATTGGTATTAGATATTTAATGTATTTGTACAAATAAGCTACCTGAGTGAGCAAATGGTGACTCTGTATGGATGTGACCTGGCTTTGTAATGGTGGCCATTTTTAGAGTCATTAGTCCTGTTAGTTTTGTAAACGTCTATAGTAATGTCTAGCATAAACTCTTACGCTAGATTCATATGTTTTTCCATACAAGTTAACATATAATAAGAAACCCTAAGAGTTTGGTAAATCTTTACCCCAAGGGTTATAATTTATTTAACTTTAGCAGAGGACAATAAGGTTATGCTTTTACAAGTTTTGGACATTATAGTTTCTAAGCAAACTATCTTTTGAATACAAGTTACTTCCTTATATAAGCGAAAAAAAATCCATTTTCACAGAAGTTCACCAGGCAAATTGCTTCAGCCAAATATTTATTTTAATTGGGTTTCACATCACGACTACACAATAAAGGACATATGGAGACTTTCAAGCTCTACTGGTGCATTGTTTCATGCGTAAAATATACACATCTTCTCTTGATTGTTTTCTATTGTTTTTATATTCAATTATTTGCAAACTAAGTTTATTGTTCTTATTTTCTTACAAGATCAGATTCGGGCAGCATGTTCAATTGTCAAATTGTACTAAGCTACAATATGCAATCAAAATATTGAAAGTTTGTCAAGATCTAATTATCATATATTTCCTAATAAGTTACGAAGAAAATACATTGACTATATGTCGCAAATAACTTCATTATACTCGCCGATATAAGAGACGTTTAACCTGTGTAATAATTCTGTACCATATAAGAAAAAAGCACATTTTCCGGCGTTACCGCGAAGCACAATTCAAGTACATCGGCGTTACCTCATAAAAACGGCTTGAATCACATTTAATCAGTTTATTTTCAATCTTCTATATCATAAGAAGTTAAGTTTATGTCACTTGCCTACCGAAAATCGAAATTATACAGAATAATGTGCATTGTTCGACTAAAAGACAAAATCTCGCTCAAAACGGTTGTCAAGACATCATTTTCACGAATGATCTTGATAAAGTAAACAATTTCGTGGAAATAATCTTGATGAGGGATGAAGAGTTATGTCTTCGCAGTCGTATGCGGCAATTCATTTTTTTCAGATCGGTTAAATAAAAATATATTGGGCAGTTTACTTACCGGTTTGGAAATCCTGCCAGGTATCCGCCATTTATTGCACAATTCTGCGTTACTTATTGCAAGAATCGTGCGTTATTTTCACATTCCGGCGTTACTGGATATAGTTTGCATGAATTTTTATATCATGTTTAAGGCTATATTACATGCTTTGATCCTGTAGAATAAAATACTGAATATAAAATTATCTGTCATGTAAACTAAGTAGTATTTTGACTTCCTTACAAAATAAAACAATATAATTTGATTAGTTGCGTAGTTCGCTGTATAATGTACAATAGAGTAAAAGGTGCGTTTCGTTTTCAATTTCATTACTATGACACTGTGTGTGTACCTCAAAGTATCAATTCGTAAATAAATACCGCAGCGCAGGTGAGCTACTGCCGATCGTTCATTTTTCAATGAATTCGAGATAACATTTTGTTCATTTTTAAACCCTTGTTTGAAAAGTCTATACCTTCTTAGTTTTGAATATGGCATACATGTAGCATGAATTTGAATATCGTTTTACATGCGATATGATAGAATAATCATACTAATTACGGAGTAAGAGCTATTTTGCATTAAAACCAGTTTCTAAAAATTGTGGATTTTTGGTACTTAATGCTGTCTGCATGCAACTGCGAGGAGTATATTCTAAATAGTTGCAACGGCAGCGCGCTTTTTTATTTAAATAAGTCATACCTGTGAAAAATGATAAGTAAAGTACTTTAAATATTCACCATGTTTTCGAACCTCAGAATCCTTTCCAAAAAGGCATTTTTGAAGTGTTCTTTGGTTATACTGTTTTTACACTGGAAGAGAGCTCTCCAAAGGCACTACGGGTTTCGAACCGGCGACAGGGAAGGAAAGATTTGATGTATGAAATTAACCAAAAGTCGTAAGAAAAAAATTTAATCTATAATATGACTTTGCAATATTGCATTGGCAGCATCGGTGATGTATTCCATTACCTGTTATAGAGTAACTAATTTTCTGGCAAAAAAAAAAAAAAATAAAAAATCAGACAACATCTAAGTTTTCACTATGTAGGACAACCAAATATGATATTTGAATAGTGATAATATTATGAATAATAATATCTGTTATAATTTGCGGTTCGGATCGGAAAATCCGTCCCTGGGGACCCGCCCATTTGTCGGTAACGGACTTATATGACGTATAACCGCAAACATCATACTAGAATGTCAGATATTCAACCATATTCCATTATATTTTAAACACTTATTAAACCAATTTTTCATGGAAATTTATGTCATCCCAGTTTGAAATTTCCGGTAAAACGAACGGAAACGCCAGAATGCAAGAATAACTGTGACAAGATGGTGGTGTGCCTTATAAAAAAAATTCCCCGCAAAATAGCAAAATTTATTTCTGAAAGTTATACAAGGAAAAACACCATATTTACAATACAACATAGAATAACACTTTTATTAAAGCAAAAAAAGAGTCATGAACAATTTTTGATTATAGCATTTCCTATGATAACTCCTCATTAAATTTCCTTTGGTTTACTATGTGACATGACGATAGTTAATTGTTAATACTAGTGTGCTATACGGTGACTAATAGGCCCATCGGGTAGGGTGTGTTTGTGTTGTATATAATTTAAATGTCACCATATTAGTATGTTCACACAAGTCAACAAAATCAACAAATTTCTTATATTCTCTTCTCTTATCTTATCTTATTATGAACATTAAATCTGTATGTAATGGAGATAGTCACAAAACATTACGATAAGTACAAGCACTTGTATGTTAATGAAGGAAATTATTGTAAAATTTGATCATAGCTAATGAATGTACTAATTATGATGTGTCAAGTGTTGTGTGGCAGCTGTAAAAGTTAAATGCCTCGTACTTCACTTCAGTGTTGTTATATTTTTCTGGTCCTTCGGGATCACTTCTATGTGTTGACAATAGAGTACCACTCAAGCCGGTGCTAGAAGGCGTGAAGGATGTTAAAATTTTCCTTATCGACTCAATCAAACCGAGTCTGCAATTTCTATGCAATATTGTTGTGATTGATGCTTTCGAAGGGTCGCCTTTTTCCAGATTTTCTAGTAATAATACCACATTGTGCGCCTTCCATATAGCTTATGTTTTTACAGGATAATATCTCAATACAGGAATGTTTAGACAATGTTATCTGAATCAATGACGGATCCCACTTTCTTTTTCCCTTTTTGTATTGTGTTTAACGTCACACAAACACAGTATTGGCCATATGGTGACTTTCCAGGTTTACTTGTGGAGGAAGATCTCAGGTGCCCCATCCTTACATTATTTCAGCCATGAATGTGCACCTGAGTAGAACCACCGACGTTTTGAAAGGTTCTGTCCGGATTCGGATCCACAGTGGTAAACAATTTTCAGGGGACCTCATATGTTTTGATTAACAGTGGGACAACATACTGTTTCCCGATGCATAGAAAACTACATTGAGCGATATGTAATTTTGCTGACGCCATTTGGTTTATTGACGTCATATGGCATGTTTTTACAAGCTTTCCAATCTTATATGTTGTGCATATACCTGTAAAATGTATTAGATTGTCCTATCAGTTTTATAGCAAAATAATAAGAAACGTGTTAGAATTTTTACTGAGGAAAATCGGTGGTTCTATTAAGATGCTCGAGATGTACAGGTTCTTGCCTGAATGATACCCGCATATGTGAGGCTGACGTCTTCTTCCACCAAATAAAGATTGAAAGCCATCTTATAACAAATACAGCGAAAGATTAAGAGTACATGTAGATGTAACTGTACAAATTTTCACGTTAAATAAGACAAATACACAATTGATCCTCTTCTTTCTTGCACATTATCCATTTTGAAAGTCCTTAACATACATTTTGGTTTGTAAGAAAGGTGAATAAGAAATAAAGATTAGATAGAGTAATCGTTGTAGAGAGAATGTTCAAGACATATATCTGGTCAAAGCGTTTACGCGTTGCTCCGTCCTGCGTGGTCGTCTGCTACTGCAAGTTGTGGCATCGACAAACCCGTAATATTTGGAGACGGTGAACGCCCAACTTCTCTCGGTTTTAGAATTTGTCTTGATCTCATGGTCGTTGATCCAGGTCCAACTCTTGTCGCCGTAGTACCTGCAGCAAAAATAGATAGGGATCGCCCACCACGCAATAAAGATTTCACTTCTTGTCTAAAGCGTGATCCACTCAGAAAATAAAGCATGAAGTTAACAGCATTATTTGAATACATAAACGAATTCACGACAGACCACCATAAGCTCAAGACGGCAAGGTCATGATATGTCTTTAATTGTCTTAGCCATTTAGGTTCACCAATTAGATATATTGACATTGGTATTGTACAAATGAAGAAAACAACATTTAATAAAATCAGCATAGCTGTTAGTTGGGTAGTCCTGTTTGACCTTCCGATTATATCTATCCCTCCGGTAGTAGGTGCTATTTGTGTCCGTGTTTTATGTTTGCTGATGAGCACGCGAATAATTATTGAAACGTTTCCTATCAAAAGAATTGTGAAAGGACCCAAGCTAAAAAAGCAAAGGTCAATCCAAGGCCATTTAAACCCAAGGAAGTCACCATAATGTTCATTTATAGACTGACATTTAAGCACGTATGTCACATTCCCATACTCTATTTCTTTTTCGCCCATTCCATAAAGCCAGTGTGAATTAAGGGCCATCAAACTGCCAACAATTATAGAAATGGTTACTATGGCAATACGTGGTGTACATCCTTGTTTTACTTTATGAGGCAACCAGACACCAATAAACCTTTCTGACGTCACAGCAACGAGGAGCCATGATGAACATTGTGTCGCGAAATAGACGAGAAAAATGTGAATCTTACATCCGGTCTCCGACAGGTGGCGCATGTCAATATCAAACATGTATATTATCCACTGACGTAACAGTCCTGTCCAAAGCACGAGTAAATCTGACACAGCCAGTGCAGAAAGGTAAAGTGCTGTAGAGGACAGTCGACTTTTGCTTCTCATTAAAACCACAATGGTCAACAAATTTCCCAGAGTTCCTAGCACGAGCAATATCGGCGGAATTGTCTTCCATATTCTCACAGCGTGTCTGTACTCGGAATGCTCCTCCAAGAAGATGTCCATAATCGACTTGTGATGAATGTTTTAGAAACACGTTATACTATGTGGTCAAGTAGATTGTTTCAGATTCACATCAACTGTAAAAAGAACAAAACATTATTCGGTTCTCCAATACTTCTAACGAGAAAAAATAACACTCACAATATTACATAATATTATTTTTTTCATAAATTTGTTCCTTCCTTACTCACGAGACAGAAGGCCTTCAAACAAAATGAATGCCAGTACAACAAAAATAAATGAGAGTGACTGTCCACTCCCGCATACATTGGACAACGATCGAAGAATATTGAATTAACTGTATAGAATGATGCATTGTAGCTCTAACTATTATCATTACAGGTAACAAAAGCGATGTATTTTCCGCTATTGAATGTCCGTTCATGTACTTCATGTTCACATTCTGTCAGGTCAAGGACTTCCGGTATTAGAATAACACTAAAGACAATTAAAAACTTTTTATGTTAGATTATTATTTTCTTTATATTATGCGAAGTATTTTAAGCTGAAATATTGGATCAGTTATTTGACCCCCCTCCCCGACAATTATAGTCCTGTACTTCTTGATAGGCGTTGCAAGTCTTAAATGTTCATAATTTTGATGTGTGAGATTTCCTTAGTAATTAATGTTCTTGGCAGAAAATATCAGGAAATGGTTTCTTCGAATATGTGTCACGGTTCAGAACTGTTCACTATATAAGGGAGAAAATGTGCAAGCGGCTGGATAGCTCAGCCGGTAGAGGCACGGAACTGTATGCCGAGGTTCCCGGAATTGTATGTCGGTCAAGTGGCACATTGTTTTCACCCTGTGACATTTGGCGCCCATCGAGGGGACCGTGACTGCATGCAGCTTAAATCCAAGGACACAATAAAATATTCACGGTCCAGAACTGTGTAATTCGCGGTTCAGAACTGTTCACAGCAGCCAAACGGAATTTTAAATAGTATGGCACAAAACGTACTTCGAGTTACTTGAAAAATCATTATTTCTTCTTTAAAACGTTTCATTAAAAAAATGATCTTACCTACAAAATACAAATCCAGACTGAATGTCTTAAACTTTATTCGACATTTTTATTTCTTTCAGAACACAGAGTTTTCATTGAATTTTTATTCAATATAAAATATATCTCGCATCGATCCACATTACTAGCTCATTTAAAATAGGAATTTTCTCAGCTCTCAGTGGAATATATATACATGTAACATATTCACTCAAAAATAAACATATATATTCTTTATTTACTTTGAAAATGACAAAGAAATGTCACATGTTTATTAAGAATTAAACTTAAACTATGAAAAATATTGTTACAATTTTTAAATCTTACCTTATTTTCGCGTGTTTTCTGCTTTACTTTGCGAGAGATGAAACTGTCTTCTGCTTTACTTTGCGAGAGGTGAAAACATTTTATTGAACTGCCACGAAGAAATACCTGACTGCAGTTAACGATTAATTTTCTTTTAAGTCATAAACAATATAGAATTTCTTATAAGATTGAAATTACAAAGAATATGGCAAGATACTTATCAATATGAGCTGCTGAATTGCAAATTTATTGTTAAGATAATGCTTTGTATCTTGTCGTCTTATTTCATTGTTTAGAAACAGAGAAAGTTGCGCGTGGAAAATAAATTCGTGTCTTTGTTCCTAGAAAGAAAGAGTGAGGATGTATTTCAAACTTTGTAATCTTTTGGTTTACATCTGTATTTATATACTTGCCTCTTTTTGAAGATAAACATACTTACTCCCTTAAGAGTTATTCTTCTCGTAGACTTTGCATATAAACGCTTTGATGTCACGAATTGCAAAACATATCACAAATTTAATATCTTCATTTTACATCACGTATAATAAATTGAACAAAAAACCTTACCCGACATATAACAATGATTTATTAGCAAACAGGTAACCAGGCACTAGCTGTTGCTTAGGAAAACAATTTATTATGCTGAAGGTTTCCTATTTTATGTCTCCTGTATGTCGCCCCCAGACATTACGACACATTTGACGCACATTTCTAAATAATATCATATGAGCCGCGTCATGACAAAACCAACATAATGGGTTTGCGACCAGCATGGATCCAGACCAGCCTGCGCTTCCGCGCAGTCTGATCAGGATCCATGCTGTTCGCTTACAAACCCTATAGCAAGTAGAGAAACTGATAGCGAACAGCATGGATCCTGATCAGACTGCGCGGATGCGCAGGCTGGTCTGGATCCATGCTGGTCGCAAATCCATTATGTTGGTGTTGTTGTGACGCGGCTCAATTATAGAGGCTCGAAAGGAAAAACCAATTAAAGAAAAGGAAGGGAAGGAAGGAAGGAATCAGAGAAGGAAAGTATGACAAGAGGAAACAAAGGAATAGAAAAAAATAAGAAAGAACGGAATGGTCAGGTATTGTGAAGGTAAGAGATAAAAAGTTCAGTTAAATTAAGTTAAGGAAAAGCAAAGAAAGGCAGTTTGGTTTGTTTAAATGTTATTATTCGCGTTGTTATTAGGAAAATACAGACACTTTATTGGAGCTTTTTAACACTGTGAAGTAAGATATATCGGAGACGCGTGCGGCTTATCCGAACAGACGTGCGCGGTTTGTCCGAATAGACACGCGCTGTTTATCAATTCAATTCAATTATTTATTTCACTCATGTTAAACAAGACATAATGATGATATCCGAATAGATGCGCGCGGTTTTTTTCCGACTAAAAGTGATGATTAAACGATCCCTTATCAAAAAGGTAACAGACAGTCGGTATTTCCCAAATTTAGACCTTCCCATTGTACGAAAAGTAGGTGAAAGTCAATTTTTTTTTTACTTCTGATAAATGTGACAACAAAGCGCGCACATGCTAGATTGTGTCTCACGTGAATTATTGTCTGCAACAATGGATGTGACGTCATAAAACGGTCGTACGACGTTGTGGCAGACGTACGGCACCGACATAAAATGTCGTAGACTACGACACATTGATAAAACGACCCCCTGATTTTGTTTTGTTTCATAACTGCAATTATGGTTCCACAAAATGTGTTTTGTTTCATAACTGCAATTATGGTTCTGACATGACTGCATGACAGAAAGCAAGTCACTTTAAACGATTGTAAAACTTAGTACATGTATTATTGAACTTATTTTTACATTTTATCGCAATAATTGTACGTAAATTTCATGCTGTATCTTCGATAAATCAACGTTCAACATATCTATGGTTACGGCCTTTATTAACATATGTTGTCAGACAAAGTAAAGCTATAAAACATTTCATTACGGTAATGGAATAGTACTTATCATAACTGTAAAATAACGTCCATTACTAGTATACACATCTTGCTGATAGCAAATAATCATAACCCGAAGTTTGACGGAAATGGCCGAAAATTTGCGATTGCTTTAATTATATGTTTAATATACGAGACTATTAAAATTTACAGCACTTTGATTACACGTTTGGAATAATATAATTTAGATATTTACGATGATATCAATGAAACACGCGATCAACCTTACGTTAGTAACGTAACGGAAATTGTCGAGTCAACAACAAATAGAATTAAGGGTGATATTTTATAGATGGTATGAACGAGATCGAATGAATACTGAAAATTCAATAAGGTATATAAATAATATAAGATCACTATATAGGTTAATATACATGTACCTCGATAATTTAACTTAACCTTTTCTATATACCTTATTGGGACGGTTTGGCGCTATAAGTTTTATGCAATAATAAAAAAAGAAAAAAGAAACCAGAATATATAAGAGCAGACAGCATGCTCAACTTACATGATACAAGAATTCTGTAGAAAGACAAAAAAAAAAGCACAGGTCACACAGGTCATATGGTGACGTTCAAGATTTACGTAATGGTGGAGTAAGACCCCAGAAGCGCTTTCGTGCATTATTTCAGGCACGAACGGCATCCTGAGTAGAACCATCGACGTTCCGTAAGCTAGCTGGATAACTTCCTCATATGAACGAATCCAAACTTCCTGTAGGAATTCAAACCCTCAGCGGTGAGGGGCAGGTGGTTTTAAGTCAACTACTTGGCAACAGTCATTCCATCACCTAACATGAGAATAAGCCAATAAACAAAACATATCAACAGAAGTGTCTGTGTTGTAAGGGAAAAAAAAGGAAATTGAAATACTTTTTTTTGAAACCCTTTTTTTACATGAAATTCAAAGGTGCATGACTCTGGACGAAAGGGAACAACTTATGAACCTTGAAGATACTGATAAAAAAATAACAAATTTTGATATGAAAGTCTGGGTTCAACGGGAAGTGGATACATGTGTACATGTGTTATGATCCATGCCATGTATGTGGTGATTGATGATAAAACAATCTGTCAGTCAGCCCGCCTTTTTTTTAAAATTCATAGTCTCTTTCGTCTCTCAAGTACGGTGTTCCACATTCTTTCACTTGCTGTCACTCTTTTACAATAAAAACAGTGTGGGAAGCAGATTTATGAATGTTATATAAGAATTAATTAAGTATTTTCCGTAAAACTAAACCATTCATTAGAAGGAAACTTCCGTTTTTCTCATTCACTGAATATGAGCGTGATTGAACGTATTCTTCATTGAAACGTAAGTCAATAAATCAGGATATTTTCATGAAGATATATATCTTTCTCACATGCATACTTGATCAATGTCTAGTTTTTATTACATGTATTTATTTTAATATATGCACCCCCCTTGTAGCTGAAGGGTTGTCTTTAAGGGTTGAAGCATCAGAATTACAGAGGCGACTAAATAGGTTCGAATTACAGGGGTCTATGCATATCTTAGCTCCAGCAGGTGAGGTGGTTTTGACCCCTAGTGTTGCTTAACTTGTAACAACTGAGGTTACCAAAAAATCATCTTTCATGTTTCTAACGCCATAATTGTGTTGCTCCGTCGTAAAACCAAACAAAAATCTATACAGTATATATGAGAATATTACTACAATACAGGTATATACGAACTGGTAAACCATAATATAATTTCTAAGAAATATGTATATATGCAAGTCATCTTATAGATTTTCAGATGCAGATGGTAGAAATAGATCTACATTTGTCATGATATACATGAGTGCAAGTAAAATTGTCGTCTGCTAAATTAGATATTTTCAAAGCTAACAATTGTACAATAAATATAAAATCTAGCTACTAAGCTGTAACTCATTTATGCGGGACGAGTAAAATCCGCAATATAATGGTCCCACCATTCAAGAAATATTTTCTGGTCAAATGTTTATTACAGTGTTGAAATTAGTGTTTTAAAACTCCATCACCATCAAGGAAGTACATAGGCAAACAGTATGCATTACTTCCTCAGTAACCCGGACTTCTGTCAGTGTAAATGCTTATTTAAACGAAAAGAAGCCTAGAAAAACAAGTTATGCCGCTCGTTAAATTGGATAGCCCCGGCCGGAGTGATTAAACAAATGAATGACTTGATGAATTTCAAGGCATGCATATTACCTCAGAATAAACTCTGGACTTTCTTGGCTTTTCAGGGTGATGCTGTGACGATTGTTAGGTTGATTATCACAGCACATCAAATTAGTCCCCGTACCATTTTTACAAAACAAAGCCATTTTATTGCAAAAACAACAAAATCATAATAAATTAACAAACCACACTCACTAGTATACATCTTTAAAAATACCACCTGTGAAAAAAATGTTCTCATACATTTGTACATGTATAACAAAACAATGCAATTTGTCCAGTTTCCAAAAATATCTTTATTTCCCAACATCAATTTACAAACTTGTTTAATATCAATTTACAAATTATTCAACGTTAATATAATTACAAAGATTTACAAAAATGTAGAAAAATATCACAAGGAAGTATAATATGATATGTTATATATATGACATGGAATGTTGTCAATAAAAGGCATTTTATCTAATATTTCCTGAATATTTTTCATACTGAATATTTCCGGAACATTTTTCATACTTAATATTTGATGACTGGTTTTCAAACTATATATTTATGACATTTTTATACATAATATCTAATGAATATTATCATACTAAATATTTACTGAATTTTTTTATATTCTATAGTTTCTGAATATTTTTCATACTGAAAATTTCCTGAATATTTTTCATACTGAAAATTTCCTAATTATTTTTCATGCTGAATATTTCGTGACATTTTCTTACCAACCGTAATATTCATTCAATATTGTTGATTGTTCATACTAACATTTGCTAAATGTTTTTCCATACTAAATATTTGTCAAATATTTTTCATACTAAATATTTGCTGAATATGTTTTCATACTAAATATTTGCTGAATTTTTTCCACTCAATATTTACTGAATATTTCTATATACTAAATATTTGTTAAATATTTTTCATACCAAATATTTTTCATACTAAATATTTGCAGAAATATTTTCATACTTTATATTTGCTGAACAATTTTTATGCTAGATATTTGATTTTACAACAGCTGTAAAGGACATTTTTCATATTAGAATTGCATTTTTATAACACAAGATTCTTTGTTTTTTACCTAGTCTATGATGAGAGTACTTTTTTGCATATAAGTTATCAAGAAAACATCATATATAACAGCTGCATGGTAATTGAAAAAATATTTTGCATAACAGTTGTAAAGAACTTGCATATTTTATTCATAACAACAGTAACATATTAAAGGACCATTTGCATAAACATTTATAGATTTAATAGTTTTTTTTGCATAACATTTATGAAGAATTAAAGAATTTTTGCATATTATCAGTTGCATAACTCATGGATTCAATGCAAAACATTTGTAAGGACTTATTTGCATAACAATCTAAAATGAACATAAAAATCTACAAAAATTACCAAAAAATAGGTCAGAATAATGCAAAAATAAGCCTTACTTGTGTAAGTCACACCATAAATACTGCTAAATTAGTACTTAATTGCATATAAAATATAAATTATTTCTTGAATTGTGAATCTGTTTACTTTTCTTAAAATCTTAGTACATTTTTCTTATGGTTGATTTTCCTGATAAATTTCAGCTCATCTGAAGGCATGCAACTTTAAACATTCTACAATTAAAAAATGCACCATTTCATATTCAAAGGCAATGAGATTTCTATATATAAATATAATTTATAGTATATACATGGTACAACTATGTTTTTGGCAGGACAATATATATTCTATAGTAGACATTATCTAAAAATATCTAGGCATTTAAATTCATTTATATATGAAACATTTTGTAATCATACCTTTACATACACTATTACAATACTGCGATTGAATCTAAGGTGCTTTCATTAATACTGATGTTTAAGCTAGTCAAAATATACATGGTTTGTCAATTAGAATGTAATTCCTCATTTTTTCTCTAAAAAAGACGCTTGACAAGGTATATTACTGACCGACAAAAGCGCTTGAGATAGTGTCTGGATAACCTTCAAAAATCATTATAACTTATATAACGGATGAACAAAGTGGTTTCAGTTACAAAATTCTACTCATGACAAGTACAGCATGTACGTACTATCTAACAATACCTCAACTTTTCTGTCAATATGAAAAAATATTGGAATGGCCTCGTCATTTACATCAACGCCTATCTAAAACAAAAATTGTTATAGAACATCATTAATAAACAAGCTGGTTGTCTGAAAATGAAATAACTTAGAGGATATCTTCATGTACATAAAGGCAGTGATGCAGAACTGTTTATTAACCCTTGCTGTAAATGGACACCCCAAATAGGATCTAAAATTACAAAGCAAATTCCAGTTTCAAACTCTGGAGGAAACAAACAATATTCTAATTTAAACTAAGTGTATTCACAAAACAAAAATGCCCATGTCTGTTTACAAATAATAAACTTGTGCAAGAATTTTTCTGAATTTTAAAACAGTGACATTGAAGGACAAGAATAATCAAACTTCAAGGTCACATTTGCAGGCTATCTATCAAACAAGCAGTGGTTAAGGAATCAATGAACACAGAAAAGTTTAACCCTGTCTCCCCTTTACATATTTTGAACAAAGGCACAATAAACAAAACCCAAACATACTATTCAATTAAAAATGGTCATAACTTACCACAAAATGCATATATAAATTTCCAAATTGTAACTTTTTGTGCTAATGTGATAGCAAACAAAATTATGTACACTGTGGACAAACATTACATATTGTAATATATTTGACCAAAGATACTAAGATGGAACACACTCGTCAAACTTCCATCATGAATTTAAGTAGTTCATTAGAGATATCACCCAATGGAAAACGGAACAAGTATAAGCCTTGTCAGCATGTACAAATGTCCATGCTGGCCTGGCTCTATACTGGTGGCAAATACAGGTTATGTTCAGCAGCTTAAGGTAGTCTTAATGTAATGCTTTCCCGCCAAAAAATACTAACATCAGCCAGTATTATAGCAAATCGATTATTTTTTCAAAATCTTGGGCAATAGATTATATAGAATCACTCATACTTAATTGCTATGTACTAAATTCAAGTTATATTATTATTATATGGTTAAATTTATTGAATACTGAAGATTGTGAAAAATAACATTCCAGAAATGATTATTACTACATTGGCCAATTTTAGAATTTATCGGCGGGAAAGAATTGCAGTTAGACTACCTTTAGATCAATAGTGCATAATTTTCAGGCAATTTGGCACTCAATCTGTCAAGCTACCTGCATTTTTTATTTATATTTTTGAATCCAAAATAATCAACAAGTTATAAAAAAAGAAATGCTGACATTTATTAGCAAAACTAATTTTAAATTTTCTTCTAAACTGGTTTTTAGTGCAAAAATAATTTTTTCAAATTACCCAAAACACGATATTTTTATATTTTAAATAAAAAATAAATATATCAAAAAATCTTTTTTTTAAATTTAAAATAAATTGATAAAAAACAAAAAAAATTTTTAAATTGAATGAAAAAAAAAAGCACCCAATTCCCATTTAATTAAGGCAAAAGCAAATAGGGGCATTTTAAATGGTAAAAAATCACAATTTTTACCCCAATATAAGGGGTTAAACCATCACTTCCTCTATACGAAAAGCTGAAATTTTTCTTCTTGTATCTCGAAACAAACTTTCCCAACTTCATAATAAACGTTAAAATTTAGATTTTCTGTCACATTATCAAATGATGACGTTTTGATGCACAGATTTTTTTTAAAACCTTTCAAAAGAGCTTTTGGGAAAACCTTGATAAATTTGGGTTAAAATCACGGTGCAAAGGGGCAGACTGCATGAACTGCTGAGAAAAAATTTCTTTTACTCTGTTTAGGCGTTTGGGGACTTGTGAAAAGAAAAAAATACAAAATTTTTAAACCACAGAGCATAATTTAAATGGAAAAGGGAGTATACATATACTTAAACTGCCCGTTTAATTCACCAAGTTCACATTTTTCGTGATTTTCCAAAACCCCATCCATCATCTTAAAATTTGCAAAAAAAAAATTTGAACTTTTTTATAATTTTATACTTTTAAATATTTAAAAACAAGAGGGCAGAAATCGCCTTTCTTAAGGGCCCAATTAATCTGCTCTAATTGTGGGGAGGCCGGAATATTCTATTTTGGAGTTTATCCTTTGAAATAATTGAAGTCTCTGTTTTGTCCACTCCTAATTAAAATTTTTGACATATTAAGTCTAGTTCATACAGCATACTTCTAATACAGCTAAACCCTTTCTATCATAAATATGGTTTAAGCACCCCCTGATATTTAAAGGGTTTTTTTTTCCCTTTTAGGAAAGGGGTTTTTCACCTAAACACTTAAGAAGAAAAATATCCCAATTAAAAGGCACCATTCTAACCACGGGACAATTTTGTTAACAATTTTTTAACAGAAAAAAAATAAAAAAAAAAAAATTAAAGTGTTTCCGAATTTTTTGTTTTTTGTTTTGTTTTTTTTTAAGGGAACATCAAAAAATTATTCCAGGGCGCAAAAAAAGAAAGATGATTTGGATAATTCGGGTGTAATGTTAAATTTAAAGCAAAAACCAGGGTAAAATACTACCCGGGAACAAGAATAGGGCCTCCATAATCAGACCCTTTATAAAATCCACGGGAAAAAAACAGGGGAATTCTAAAAGGGAAATTCAAAGACAAAAAGCAAAAATCAACTTTTTTTTTTCACGTCAAATAAAAATCATTAGAAGCTCAATTTTTGGCCTTTTTTGAAAAATAAACCCAGATAAACCCAAATTTCTCGAAAAAAAAGGGGAAAGAACGTATCAATTTTTTTGAGATAAAACATACGGGTAAATTGTACGCAAATAATAGAAATTTTCCTACTTTCTACAGCTATTAAGACTTTTTAACTTACTCTGGGCATTTTTTTATAAAAATTAATGGAGAGTCTGATTGTGTAATGTTAGTGAAAAAAGCCTAAAAAAAAAAAATAAAAAATTGAACAGTTATTTGGGGCCTAAAAACAATCAATTTACAGTATTTTCTCAGGTTCAAATTGTTGCTTTTTTTTAAAAAGGAATGTGCTAAAAAAATTTCTGAAAAAATAACAGCATTGTTAAAAAAGTTCTATATGATAACCTTTTTTAACCCCTATCTACTGCCTTTTTTTCTAGTCTTTTAAGGTCATGTAAATTATCCCAAAAACAATGAAACACCTTAGAAAAGTGCCATACACACCTGTATCTGTTAATGACGAACATTACAGGCACCTTTTCATAATTAAAATATCACATGTACCAGAAAAATCTGATATTTTCACACAAAATCTATCACATTATTCAATCAGGTAATGAGGGTGAAACATTGGTCATAAGATTTTGGTTTACTTACATTCTGATAAAGTAATTCAAAAATTAAAGTACAAGAAAACACCGCAATGTGACAAAACCAGGTTTTTCAGCTTTAATGTTTCACAAAAGCTTTGTCATCAAGTGCCATGGTGTATAAGTATTGTGAGCATTTTGCAATTAAATAATTTTTTGGAGGAATTAAGGCCTTTTGATTTTTTACATATAGAATAAATAGATGAACATTAATTTTTTATCTGTTTAACTAGCTATACACAAAATTTATTAGGGTAATCTAATTTCTATCTCTAGTTATCGAGAGGAATCCATTTTTCTATTTTTAGTAACAGTGACACTGACCATAGCTGGCCCAAATGCGATCTCATGAGTGGTTTTCACATAAGCTTGCTTTACCCCAGATTTAATTAGATTTTCTCATTCATAACATAAGTTATTGGCTGAAATCCATTTTTCTATTTCTAGTAACAGACACATTGGGGTGGAATGTGGTTGGTGGTGAGTGGGACGGTGGGGGTGGATGGGTTGCCCAAATAAATCCTGATGAAAGTCTTCAAAGGTGCAGTGTAATTTCTATTGTTGAAATATTAAATGTATCTTTTTATGTTTATACATAATATGTTTAGTAAAGGGATGGTATAAACAATTAGATATGTAAAACATTCCCTTTTCACATATTTCTCCTGTTATTTTATTGTGAAATTGAGACATTCAGAGAAAAGGAGAAAGTATAGAATAGAATACAATGGATAGATAAGTTTTTTTTATCAAGCAGTCAGTAACAAACATATTATAATGGTGTCAATATTCACGATATCATAGTTAACAATCTATAGAAGAACATAAAGTGAACAATACATTATGAAAGAAAATAATACAATATGAACGAAAAATGCCATTTTTTATTACACCAAAACAAAGCTATTGTACACTAGCTGGAATAGGTCATTGAAGTGCAGGCCAAGAATTTAGCTTACATAAACAGCTAAAATTGCACCCCTTGTTGAGAATGTGATAAGACTGCCTGCATGAGAAAACAATCCTTAATGTCACTTACTATTTTTTTAAATTGGCATATTGATATCTTAATGAAATTAAATTCTATAGCTCTTAAACAAATAAATAAATAAAGATACTTTTGAAATTTGCTAAATGTTACCTAATCATATTTATCTTTGACTTCTACATTTCAAGGGAAATAAATCATCTTTTATCGTTAACGTCTTTTGAGGTCATTTGTAAAATGACGTTAAGGGTCATTTTTTCATGCCAGCGTTATTAAGTAAGCTGGTCTGAAGAATTTTATGTTACATATTATAGATTGCATCATCATAAATAGACAGGCAGAAGTAAGCAAAGTCTCAATTCTAGTGTTTACATACACAATTCAAGATCACAGTACAGAAAGACATAATAACATTATTCACCTTTCCAAAAGTAATGAATTCTGAAACGTTTTATGAACTTGACATGGCATTTAAATATATGACCATATCACTTAATTATTATGCAGATGAAAATAAAAAAAAACAACAACATTAACTTTTTACCAATGAAACAACACTAAAATGACATTTCCACCTTTAGTTATAACACCACAACAACAAGAACAACACCAACACCAACAACAAGTGGTCATGGGGCTGGAATAACTTTAAACAAAGTCAATTTAAGTAAATTGTCAAGGTTTAGCACTTAAAAACAAGCTGTTAGTATCATAGTCAAACAAAATGCATTAAAAAAACAACAACTTAAACAGATAAATGTTATTTAGTATGACTTGTACTTACATAAATTATAATAAACTTAGTAGATTTAAACAATTCATCAATTCCCAATAAAACCAGATCTGTCAGTGGGACAGTGTGCTTGACGTTTCTCGATGTTCAATAGTAAAACAAGAGCCTGGATAATGTACATGTAGAATTTTCCTAAAAGGGCCATAATTTTGTCAAAATCCATGATAGAGTTATGGACCTTAAATAGTGACCTTCTACTATGCTGTTAAATAAGTGTATGAAGTTTAAACCAATTCCTTTCAGTTGTTTTGGTGATACCAACTTGCATGCAAAAACTTAACCAAAGTGTGATGCCAATCCTTGGGATATTACAAGAGCTCTCCTTATTCTTTGAACAGTCAAGCTAAAAAAATTAATTTCCCAAATATTCATAATATTAAGCAACAACACTAGGTGCTAGAATAGAAAAAATTCAAAGACTTACTGAGTACTTTTCTTCTTTGAGAGACTGAGCATTTTAAGAAGTTCAGCTGAAGAGGTTGAGGCACTATTTGACTTCCCCGGAGCTGGGGAAAACACTGGAGTCGATGGTAGAAGACGTGTTTTCTCTAATACAAGTAAACCACGAGAGAAAAAACAAAAGGTTAATTAAAGAAACATTGAAAACATACCTATTTTTATACTATCTATTAAAAGGTATTAGACAGAACATTTTAAAACCACTACAGAATAAGATTGATGTTCTAAAGATGACTAGCAAATTCATTTTGATTTTAGTTGAAAGCATGAGGCCATCCTTAAAAAAAAGTTTGTTTGCAGTAACCCGACCCAGAATTTTCAAGGTGGGTAGGTAGGTTGATTTTTTTTTTTTTATTGAACTGTACTCCCAAATAAACATGGAATTTCAAAATGCTGGACAATATATGCTTTGATAATCTGGTAACAAGTAATAAATTGATAACTGAATTCTAATTTTATAAGACCTACAATTTATTTCTTCTATTAACCTTTAACAGAACGAAAACAAAGCACAAGGCATAATTTTCTGATTCAAAAAAAATAATTTTTTATCCAGACCATGAAAAAAAAATTTGAGTAGGGGCAAATTTTGTGAGTTGGTCGCGTTACTGCAAACAAACATTTTTTTAAGGATGGCCTGATAAAAAAACATTGTAAAATCAGATAATTTAGCGGATGAAAGATTTTGAAAATTTTATGTAAACCCATTAATTGGTGATTTATTTAAAATATTTGAAACATTTACCTTACAAAGCACTTTGTATTTCCCTCTCATCCCCCCAAAAACATTTATTCTTCCCAAATGCTACATTCAATTTTAACTTATGTCAGGGAGACAACCAATTTTTCTATCACTACTTTGCAATTCAAAAATAGAAGTTGTCCCCCTGTTGAACTAGGCACAATCTTATTCTTTAAACTTTCTTTAATATTTGTTCTATAAAACATCTAAAAATATCAATGAATACTTCCACAAAAATAAAACTTAAAAGTAAATGAATTCATTTTCCTAAATTATCTGATTTTTAAGAAATTATTTCTGAATGTAAAGAAAAGACAAATAAAGCGAGATAAAATCATTAGAACAGCAACACTCAATCAAAATCATTTTATAACTACAATCTATCACCAATCTGTTTGAAGACCTAACATTATTTTAAATCAACAGAAAAAAGTTACAGATAAAATATGAATTAAAAATAGAACTTCATTATAAAAAAAAAGGAAAAGAACAAACCCTCAACCTGCTGAATTTGTATAATGGACTTGCCTGGCTTTGAATTTGGAACAGTCCATTCAAAGTTTAAGGGATTTCAGTATAAAAATAAAAATAAATTGATCTATCAACAGTATAGAGCCTGGTCAGACTGCATATAAATGTAGGCTGGCTGGCCGAACTCTATAGTGGTCACAAAAGGTTATTCACTATGGTCCAGCAGGTTGAGTGTTAAAATAAGAGGCGGTACCTTTTGATCTGGATGGTGTAGGAGGCTTAGATGTATTATATGGTGACATGTGTATAATCTGAGTCCTTAAAAGGCTTGCTTTTTCCTCTTCCAGCTGTTTCCTCTGCAATAAGAGAACACAAATTCAAACACCAGTGATTTTTTTGCGTATAAAAACAGGCAAAATTTAAGCCTTTCTAACCCAAAAGACAAAACTGATAAAAACCCCTAAATATTATCTTTAACATTCCAAAATATTGTGAAGATTTTCCACCACAAGCTTAACTTTTAGTCGAGGATTGCTTTTAATGAATATCTCCATTCATGAAAGTGTGTTATCATGTGGCCAAAACTCTTGCATTGATTTTGCATGAATTATAGCCCCTTGTGAAGCAAAAGACAATGAAAATAATTTCTTATACTATTTTGGTTGTAGCAATATAACTTAAAAGTTGTGAAAAATTCAAATCAATAAAATCATGGGACAGTTATAATTATAGAAGTTTTTCTTTGCAAATAGTTTGTATTAAGAGACAAGGATATGGCCATGTATTATGGTGTGAATGCTTATACATTGTATGGTAACTACAATAGGGTCTATGAAAGCAGGCAGGTAATCCAAGTTCACAGATGGTCATTATCAACAATTTTTAAATATATTTCAATACAGTTTAACTTTTTTCAATACAGAAATGCATCTGAGTGTTTATTTGTGAAATGCATTTAAAAACACTCCTTTTTCATCAATTTTGAAAGGCAACAAAAAGTGGCAGCATGGCCGAGTGGTTAATGCGTCAGACTAGTAAACTACTGATGGCTAGTGACATGGGTTCAAACCCCATTACTGACAAGTTGTTGTTTCCCTGAACAAGAAACTTTACACTCATTGCTCAGTACTGGTTGGTTACAGGAACAGATTCGGAAATGTGTCTATAAGATTACAGCTTCCTTAACCATGGAACTAAAATAAATTCTGAATAGAACAAAAGTAACTCTTATGCGTTTTCTTTTTTAAACAAAATTTGGCCTATAACATTTCAGACAGGCAAAAATATTTTGGTCTGTCCTGCAGCAAACAAACACTATCTTATTTTAGGCCCAAAACTGTTACCTCATGTTGTATCTGCATAGAAATTTCAGCATTTTTTCTCCGTTCTTCTTCAAAGTTCGCCTTCTCCTGGTAGAATTTTCTACGTTGTTCAGATAAGCTCTCTTTCTCTTGAAGGATTTGAGATTCTTGGAGGAACGTGTTCTCCATTGACCTTGACTGTGTACTCAGAGATTGCTAAATATAAAACAAGATCACCACATGTGGTGTTAACATCTTAACACTTATCTGTGTTAAAATAATAACTTTTGACAAAAAAAACATCTGAGTTAAAAAGGGGCATAACTCCAAAAATATAGCTTTCAGAATTATGCCCCTTGTCATATAATTGCCTCTTGTCATAATAAGCAAGTAATCCAAGTTCCATATAGGTACCTTAAAAATCGATAGGCTAAATCAAAGATTTTAGACGGGGACAATAACAAGGACAATACCACAGCAATCATAATCGCTTGAATATTTTACGAAACAGATGAGCTAATAAACCACTAGCTTGATACACAAACATATTTTTTGGATCAGTTAACTTTGACAAAATCACAGAATTTGCTTTTACAAGAAGATCTTTACATTACTAACTGAGATTATAAATTAATGAGACTAGAAAACTAACTACATAAGCCCTTGAGGAAACAAGTTCTTTAAAGATATTATAAATATGAAAACTACAACATGTTAGGTGCCCATAAGTGTTTATAAGTATGGTGTTGGAGCTTTTACAAAACATTTACTGGGGGATATTTTTGGTAAATGTTAACCATTACATAACCTAAAATGACATTATGTAGCCAAATATTAATGTGTGTAACCGCCACATGCCTGAATGATAGCCCAAACCCTTCTCATCATACTACCAGTAAGGCTTTTAATTCGATTTTGGGGTAAATTTTGCAATTCTTGATATAAAGCTTGTTCCAGTTGTTGCTGGTTGAAACAGGCGGTTCGTACCATTGCCCAAATAAAATTTAAAATTTCAGTTGTGGTAATGTCAAATTTGAGGCAAAATGCCATGTGTGCCTAACTTATTTCCAGGTATATATTTACATATATAATCAAGTACCTGTATAAGTTGTTCCTGTTGTTTCACAATATCTTTGTATTTATCAATCTGTTTCTTGAGTTTATCCATCTCTTCCTGACATCGTTCACTTTCACGGTTATCGTCAATATGACGAGACGATGATTTACCCTGACTAGATTGCTGCACATGAGACTTTGGTGCTGTAAATGAAAAACAACTCATCAATGCCCTCCAAAAATAGAGAATACATGGTTGTTGTCAGAATGGAGAAGGTTTATCCTGTGAGCCAGAAAGTGTATCTAGGCTCGCTTAAGCTTTCACATCGAATCAGATAAACCTTCTCCATTCCAACAACAACAACAATGTATTAGATGTATCCTGCTTTTGTCTATTTAAATCATGTTTTTAGATCATTTAAATCGTCGTCACCTACAAAATAATTTCTATATGTAATTTTGTTTTGCTGTTAACCATGTGACATCATATTGGGCTAACCATGTGGCATAATGCCTGGAGATAGAGAAGTTTAACCTGCAAGGCCTCTATCAAGCTGATAATATAGGCAGAAGCAGGATAAAATGAATTCCTGGTTAACATCTTTTTTTATAAAATGATATCATCTCTATGTTAAAGTATCTCAAATCAATACAATTCATATTGTGTGTTGTACAGTATCATTTCTTTAGTACACTGAAGGGACATAACTGGAATATCTGGCTTTTGGGTAGCTGTTGCAGGGTTTTCATTTTATCTCAGGCAAACAAAATAACTGATTTGGCCAAGGGTCAAAGTGGATATTTTTATCAACAGGCTGAAAATACCACTGCATTTTAACCAATGATATGGATCGCCAATCTGTTAATAATGAAGACTCTGTGTTTAGCTAAAACTCAGCTGAGAACCATTATTGTCATAAACAGCTACCCTTGAGCTACTACATGTTCTGGTATGAACTGACAGCTGGAGAAAGATTTTTCATAATATTGTCTGACCAAAATGAAAATGAACTATCCTCCTAATTCTGAGATAATGGACTTGACCTGATTCGGAACTGTTCATTGTATATCAAAGGGGGTTCAAGTTATCAAAATAGTAAATTTGTGCAGAAGACAGTAAAGAGCCATGGTCCGACTGCAAGGATGTACAAGCATGCAATTTGTGCCGCTATAATTGTACATCTTCAAAATCGTTTCAGTTAAAACCGTTTACAATGTATGTACATAAATAGAATAAACATTCAAAATAAAATAACATGCCCATAGATTTCTTGACACAGTGGTCCCTGAATCTACATCATATAACAATAAAAATGATTTTTCTGGCAAAACAGTGCAATTGATACATCATATTATTATATGATATAACCAACTGATACATTTCTTCCATTGAAATAAAGATACAAAATCTTATACAGAATAATAAAATTTTGACGCATATATACATTTTGAAACATGACTATCTTAACATTAAAGTTGCAAGACTTCTAAATTTTTAGTTAATTTAGAAAAGTGAAAATAACAGTTGTGGCAATGCTGACTAGTTAATCTGTCAGACTATTAATCTAATGATTGACACAAGGGTTCAACCCCAACAGGGGAAGCCTTTATTTCCTTGAGCAAGAACTTTACACTCATTGCTTGGTACTGGTTGGTTCCAGAAAAGGATTCAAGGGTGTTTCAATAAGATTTATAGCTTCCAACACAGTTAGGTCATTTCAACAGGTGTCACCATTAATTCAATAAATTGAATTGTTAATGACAGGCTGTAAACACCTGTAATGACACTATAAGCATTAATATTAATAAATCAAGATTTAAAACATATCTTACATGACTGAGTATCTAATGAACACTTTCTTATACTATGACGTAAACGTTTACATGTTCCCTGAAAACTTTTCTGAAGATTTTCTCGTAGAAGATCATAAGGCATCTGGAAGAAATCTGTAAAATAAAACTTTCCAAATAATTTACCTACTTTACATAACTTGTTTTTTTTCCATATCACAAACAGCATTGTCTTTGGATTAAAGATATATTTATCAATGAGAATGTAAATTTCGCTCATTTGAGAAAAGACATATTTATCAACGATATAAAAACAAATTTAACATGACTGAGATGAGAACATGAAATAAAGACATATTGTTTATTTATAACATTCAGGTAATAACATATCTTAGTTATTGATTTGACAAAAAAAAATTCCATCATGAATGTAAGAACATAATTATCATCTTTGCAGTTCTAACATCATAAAAATATAGTATCTAACACCAAAGAGAACATATCTAATGTTACTGAGATAAAAACATATCGAACACCATCGAGATAACAACATAATCTAACATCACTTAGATAATTATGTAACTAACACCAAAGAGATAAGAACATATCTAATGTTACTGAGATAAAAACATATCTAACACCACAGAGATAACAACATAATCTAACATCACTTAGATAATAAAGTACCTAACACCACTGATATAAGAACATATCTAATGTAATTGAGATAAGAACATATTTACCATCATTGAGATCATGTGAAACAGAGGAAGATGTTGAAAGATCCTCCTCACTACTGCTTCCTGATAAATCGCCATTCTGTAAATATACCACACACATTATTATATATAAACAACAATCAAACATAATTAATGATTGAATCACAACTACCCAATAGTATGCAACAGGGCACATGATAATGATAGTTCTGTTAAAGTTTGATTGAAATTCTTTGAGAAACATACATTAGAAGTGGCGAACATAAATTGTTTACGATTAACCACCAAAAACTGAAAACTGATATTTGTCATTTTAAAACGACTACAGTGAGGACTTTTGGCATGACAGGACTGGAAATAATTTTTGATATTAATATTCCATTCGATGTAAGGCTAGATCTATAACTTGTGTGCAAAATTTCTGATCATTCTCTCACACTGTTATATCGGAAACACTAATTATGAAAATAGACGCACTCAAATTGGGCTAAGATGGCACAAGAACCAATTTTCAATTTATTTCTTGGTACATTTCTGAATTATTTTTTGTATATCTTTCTGTTATAATTGCCCTAGCTGATCTACCGGTATGTAAGAAATTGAAATTATATGTTTTTTGGCCTATGGGCCTTGTGGAGTTCTTTTATTTAAAAATAGTAATTTAAAAAGAACATATTATGTGTTCTGATGCGTACCTGTGACTGAATACTGGTCATATTGGTATTGGAGGTATTCAACACTGAGGACAGTTCTCTTTGCATATCTATTAAACAATCTCGGAGGTCACTATTCTCTACTCGCAGTTCTTGTTGTTTCTCCTCGTAGTTTGATACTAGTAACTGATACATTTCTTCTTGTCTGAAATATATACACAGAATATAAACAGAATAATAACACTATGACGCATTTATACCATTTCAAACATGGCTACATTATCATTCAAGTTGCCAAACTTTTAAATTTTAAATAAAAGTCAGAAAAGTGGAAATAGTAAATGATAACTTTAAACTATAATTGTGACATTGACTTTGGAGGTAGGGACATGGGTCTTGGATGCATCAAGTCATCTTGACGTGGTGGACATATATGCTACGTTATTTAAAAATCCTTTTATGCATGACAAAGTTACAGTCTGGACATGAATATGTGTACCTTTACTCTAATTAAGAGAGTGTGATCCTTCAAACTGTGAGACCTTGACCTTTGAGGTAGTGACCCGCATCTTAGATGTAACACATCATCATCATGATCAATCATTCTATTTATGACAAAGTTACAGTCCGACACAAATGTTGTGTAAGTGGGGATGCACTGACAGATGGACAGTACAATTTTGATATGCCACCCTTCAGGAGCATAAAAATGGCCTCTTAACCAGACAAACAAACAATTAACAAATTGTGTTACAGCAGAGTCCTAATGAATACAGAATACTTATTCTGGATAAAAGATATTTTTACAAATATAATGACAAGAATGACTTAAGTCACTATGGTTTAACTTACTTATTGCTACTGGCAGTGTTTTTCCATGTACTTCTTTTATTATCTCCCCTTCGTAAATATCCTTCCATATCCATACCTGAAATACAAAAATATAAACAGTTGTTGAAATAGTACAATACTGTAGGCTTTATCCTAAGTAATATATAATGTCATAAAGTTACATTTTACTTATATTGTAAACAAATAATAATTTACTGAGTAAACGGAAGATGCAGATTTTTCATGACTGGCATAGCAAACAGTGCAATGTAACTGCTGATGCTCACAAAATTGTAGAAAATTTTTATTCATTAAACGGATAAATTGTCTATATATTTCATGCCTTACATATAATATGCAACTAGAAATGTGTCCATAGGACATGGGTGCCCTCACACTCCACTGTTTTGTCAATCTTATGTCTCTAGGTCAAATATGTTTTGGGCTACATGTGCTATAAGTTGAAAACTAAAAATCTTTTACTAAGTAAAGGGCAAGAACTTTAAAAATAAATCCACAAGCAATACCCACACAGGCTGACCAACATTCTTGTAAACTTTCTGTTGATGTTCTATATTTAGACATGTGACATAACCATTAGACATGTTGACGTAACCATTAAAAATGTGATGTGCTGAAAGTAGTACTGAAACAAATCAGACGCTATTAAGTTTAATATATTAGGTATGGCAGCATTTATTTTTGATGTCATGTTAGATCCCAATCGCTTGATAAAATCACTGTTTGTTGTTTGGATGTGCATCACTATCATGCCATCTTGATATAATTCCTGGTTTCCAAACTACAAACATTGATTTTATTTAGCTATGATTTTATTTAGCTATAAAATCACTGTTGGGATATAATTGAGCCGTGTTGTGACAAAACCAACATAGTGCATTTGCAACCAGCATGGATCCAGACCAGCCTGCGCATCCACGCAGTCTGATCAGGATCCATGCTGTTCGCTTACAAACCCTATTACAAGACGAGAAACTGATAGCTTGGATGCGCAGGCTGTTCTAGATCCATGCTGGTCGCAAACGCATTACGTTCATTTTGTCGCGATGCGGCTCAATTATTATTTTTAATAACAACACACTGTTTCCATGGCCATATACATTCTTTTTCATCATACCTATTCTTCTATCAGGATTTTTATCCATGAGAAGTTGATGTAGTTTTTCCATGAGTCTGTTTACCTCCCTTTGTTTTTTCTTCAACTCATGTTTATATTGAGCATCACGATCTTTGATAACTGACTGGACACGTTTCAACTGTAAACGAATAAATAACAGTCAAATACCCATCAAACTCCAAGCATCTTCCTAAAACACTATATATTTGCAAAATTAAAGGGCAATAACTCTTGTTCTGACAAGATAGGAGATTTGCTAATAGTATTATTAAATGTAGACTTGCACATTAATGGATATTCATTAAACATCATAATTATAATCTTTTCAAAATGACCACAGATAACCTAATACCTTCATCATTTCTTGACCCTAAAAGATCATTTTTAGCATTTAAACATAAATCACTTGTAAGGAAAGGCCAATTGCAAAACTTAACAAAATCAGTATACCTTTAAAAAATTCTATGCCAAAGTTTTCACATGAAATTTACTTTAAACTTAAAACTCCGCAAGTTGGATGAGTCACCTTGTCAACAATATAGGTGTCAGTTAGGCATGTTCTTCTTAAATATAGATTATTTATAAACACTGCCCTTACAATGTATATGTACCTTTAACTTTATAGTGGCATTTGAACTGATTATAAAACTGTTAAGTGAGGATTTATAGAAATCAGTTATGATATAAATATCACTCTGTATCAGTATTAAGAAAGCACTAAAATGTGCTATATTTTTGCACAACATAATATCATATGACCTTGTCAATAAATGTTAAATGGTCATTTCTATGCTTTAATGGAAGAGACAGCAATTTTAAATCTGAAGTAAATCCCTTCAAAAACAAAAATACAAACAGAAGTTGAAGTTTTTTAATTATATGTTTAAAGAGGAAATAGCTCTTGAAAAAAGATGCTAGAGTTATGAACCTTGTCATGCATGATGTGAGTAATGACAAAAAACAATTAATTATCTTAAGTCTAGATTAGATTGCAATAATAATAACAAAGAAAGTACTAAAAAAATAGCAATTTACAAATGAATTCTAAGTTCAAAAATGACATGAAGATAATTCTGGGAATACTGGAGCTTGAGTTTTATAACTTTTATCATATGACAAGAAGTAATATTAAAAAATAACATTTGTTAACATAAATTCCAAGTTCAAGGAGGAATATTTTCTGGATAAAGTCACACTAGTTATGAACCTTGTCAAACAACATGTGGGTAATGATAAGAAATATATATTTGAAGTTTGAAGAAGATACCTTAAAAGATAAAGAAGTTATAATATTTCTTAAAGAAAATTTTAAGTTTAAGGGAAGATAAATCTAAAAATATTGCTTCCAAAGTTATGAACCTTGTCACGCAAGATGTGGTTGATGATAAGGAATATGAATTTGAATGTTGAAGAAGATACCTTCAAAACTAAAGAAATTATAGTAAAATAACATTTTTCAAGTAAAAAATCTAATTCAAAGGGGGATAATTCTTGCAATATTGGTGCTAGAGTTATTAACCTTGTCACATAAGATGTGGTTAATGATAAAGAACATATATTCAGTGTTTTTTCCCCTGCTTTAGGAATGGTGCAGGCACTGGACAGATTGCGAAAAAATGCATTGGTTTGACTCAAATTATCAATTTTACATAAGATGCCAAATATTCATGGGGAATTTTTTTCATCCAACGGTGCTGATTTCCAGTATAAGTTATTTAAGGGGAAATAAAGCTGATATATGAAGTTGATCCTTTAATCAATAAAGAAGTAACAGTAGAAAATAATATTTTCTAAGGAATATTGTAAGTTCAAGGGGAGATAAATCTCAAAATATTGGTGCTAGAGTTATGAACCTTGTCACATAAGATGTGGTTAATGATAAGAAACATATATTTGAAGCATGAAGTTGATCCCTTAAGAAATAAAGTAACAGTAAAACATAATATTTTTTAGGCAAAATTCTAAGTTCAAGGGGAAATAAATCTAAAAATATTGGTGGTAGAGTTATTAACTTTGTTACATAAGATGTGGTTTGAAGTTTATACCTTAGGAGATGAAAAAGTTATAGTTGTAACAGGGTTTATTTCTTGTTTGTTTATTTTGTCGTGGGAGGGGAACCTTTCACTATTTGTATTACTGTTTATAATGAAACTCCTTTTTCTTCTGTTTTATTTTCTCGAGATAACTTTCTTAGTGTCTGTTCTTTATTTTTCAAATAATAAAGCTGTAACAAAAGTTGGTTCCACTGTATAAAATTATTGTTCAAGCAAAGTGTATATCTATATTTACAATCATCACAATAAAACAAGAAAGATTTAACATTAGGGAATTATACACGTTTATGTTTTACAAATGAGAGGACAATTTGGAACTGAATAGCTATATAAAATTTGTAATTAGAAAATTAGAATTATTTAGAAATTCTCTGTTAATACGTTAAGATAGAAATATGTTTTACATAAAACATGATAGAACATCTTAGAGAAAAATATTGTAATATTGAAAACATGATACAGAATCTTATTAAGGTAAAAAAAATATTGTACAAACATATTTGTAATCTTAGTAAACAAAAAAAACAACTTACAAATATGAAAATAAATTAATTTCTAACCTGTTATAAAAGTTGGTTCCCCTGTATAAATTTATTGTTCATAAAAATGTGCCCCAGGTTTACCCTTATATATGCTTTGACTGTCAAGGTTGGTTTCTATGATAACCATAGCAACTCAATTGGACAGCAATGAACCAACATGTTACACAACAACAGATTTGATTACCTTTAGGGTGTCAATCCTTTTATCATTTTATAATTGCATTGAAAAGAAACACAAAAGTGGTAATACTAATCCTATCACTTAAAAGGATATTTGTTGAACACAGATATTAGAGAATAATACTTGTAAATAAACTTTTATAAAACTTTGTATATAAATGAGTTAAAAGAATGTATGCATATACATCAAACAACATAAAAAGAAAATACAGTACATTTTTAAATAATGAAAAGAATTAATCTTATACAACAAACTACATGTATAAAATTGTTGCTACAACATCCCTGTTGTAGGGATAAAACAGAAAATAAAACAGCAGAAAAAGGAGTTTGGCTATAAACAGTAATACAAATAGTGAAAGGTCTCCCCTCCAGGGCTCTCGTTAGCATTTTGAGACAGACTGGGGCCAGGGTTCATTCAGAGACGAAATTTCACATCATTTTCAAATATTTTCTATTCAAGGTGGAATTTCAACAGAAGAAAACTATTTCAGCAAAAACAAGTGAAAACAAGACTCAGTTAACAAACTTATCAACAATAAGCTGCTTTCCTGAAATATTTCAGTCATTTCCAATGAAATTGGATACATCTTTGATACTTTGTGTAATATAAAAAATCAACTTTTTGTTTAACATTTTTGAAATAAGTTTATCAACAAATTTATACTGAGCAGTATCCATTGAAATTTCCGTAGAATACTGACTAGAAGAAGATGATGCTTCATCTGTGTTTTTCTGACCTTCATTTTTATTGCCTAACGCCTAAATAATATATCTATTTTTGCACATATGGCATCATCAGAAACATCCAACAGTTCATCATCAATTTGTCTGATTGTAGTTTCATCTATAGGGAAAAGTTTCACAATTACTGTATTTGCCGTGATGTTAATCTCAAAAAGAAAAGGATTCATCAATCTACAGGCAGCATGCCCATGATCAGACTTCACAACAGACCTAGCTACAGCAATAATTTTATTTGAAATAGAATTCACTGGTTCAACCAATGCCACATTATTACAAAGTTTTGAGTCAATCTGACTTATAGTGAGGCAGTTATGCTCGGAACAAGCCTGAAATAAACCCTATATGTAGACTTTTTCAAGGCAACACAAAAAAGGATATTTAAAGGCGACACAAAAAGGGATATTGAAGGGCCAGGGTAGTGAAAAAACAATATTTCCTTACCTCATCTTTTTCTGTTTTTAACTTTGTCGTGACATTTTTTATTTTGTTATGTGTCTGTCTGTGCAGTTCCTTCTCTTGAGCGACTGATCGCTCCAGACGTTCCTTGTCGTTCTTCAACCGACGGATGACTGACTGGTTCTCTGACGCATCACAACTTATACGATGTACCCTTATATAATAAAGTGCAACAAAGAATATATATTGTACCCAAATATAACAAAGTGCAACAAAGAGTTTATATTGTACCCTAATATGATAAAGTGCAACAAAGAGTTTATATTGTACCCTAATATGATAAAGTGCAGCAAAGAATATATATTGTACCCTAATATGATAAAGTGCAACAAAGAGTTTATATTGTACCCTTATATGATAAAGTGCAACAAAGAGTTTATATTGTACCCTAATATGATAAAGTGCAACAAAGAGTTTATATTGTACCCTAATATGATAAAGTGCAACAAAGAGTTTATATTGTACCCTAATATGATAAAGTGCAACAAAGAGTTTATATTGTACCCTAATATGATAAAGTGCAACAAAGAATATATTATAACAAGAAAAGAACAATCTGAAGCTAGGTCTTAACAATAGCTTGCTAACAAGTTTCATTGAATCATCTCATTCCAAACTCTATGAGGGCTGATGTCACTAAATAGCAAATGGCTATTAATTTCTGCATTTAGTGATGAATACAGTCATGTTAAAAAAGTCAAAACTGTGGAAAAGCCATAATACTTCTAAAATAAGAAAAAAAATTCTACGTCTGCATACATTTACTGACAACGTACCTATTTTCCAGCTCTTCTTTGATTCTATTACTTCTCTGGTACATTCTTAGAATTTCTTCCAGTCTGTTGATGAGCGATGTGGTACACCCCACTCCATCTCTACTAACTGGTTGTAACCCAAGCCCTGTTAGTTCCTAGAGTATAGTTATATATCAACAATGAATTCAGCTGTTTTTACTACTGTTACATTCAAAGCAGATAAATAAAAGTTAAAACATAAGAATAGAAATAAAATATCATTAAATGGAAAGAAAAAGACAATAATCAACATGAGAGATACACTAGAAATTTATGAAAACATTTCTTCTAGATAATCCGAAATTATAACAGAAAGTACTACATATTGTTTTTTATGGAACAAGATCTGCCATTCCGATTATTGAGGATGCTCAACCTTTTTCAGTGTCTGTATTTGAAGTAAAACAAAAACCTTGATCACAAAGGGGAAAAATTCAGTGAAAATCAATGTAAGAGTAATGGTTCTTGAATATGATCCAAAAGATACGTCATCACCTTAGAGCAATAACTGGCTAACTCCTATTAAATTTAGGATTTAATCCTGCACTTTGGTGATGATATAAAGTCTCGAGTGGTTATGCACATAGATATTGCATTGTTAACTATTCAGCCACAACATATTTTGAAATTTTCTCTAAAAATTAGATTAATGGTTTTGTCCTGAATGAAACATGGGCAAGTCCATTTATGATACTATGGTAAGGGCACACTACCTGGTTTAAATGTGTCAAACAATCATCCACATTGTCTGGTGTACAGAACGTATTCTTATCAAAAATAGACTGGGAGGAGAAATTCCTGTCTATAAAACTACTCATCATGTGATTGTGAAACTGGGTCAAGGTCGGGTCATGGTTACTGTATGTTGTCAATGACGATAGAAAATCATTCCCAGAAGGCTTCAGTATACTCCAGTCAGCCATCCTGAAAAAAGAAAACAGATGAAATTTGTATAAAAATCAAGTTGCTGGTATTACTTAAAAAAACCTTTTTCACAATCTAGATCTTAAGGTTTGACTAATTGTTCATATTAATTAAATTTAAATATTGATATCTTTATTTAAAACAATTCACATTTGTAAAGTCAATTCTCATTGGACATGTGGTTTATATTATCTATATAATTATAATATATGGCCAAATTCATTTTAATTTAATCTATTGTGGAATGTCATATACAGGTTATATGAAATAGAATTAATGGATGTTTACTATATATGTGATGCCCCCTCCCCACCACCTCAGAGCAACTTAAGTTAATTTACAAATCATAACAGGCCAATTTTATTACCCATCAAGAATATTCTTAACTTAAAATGGTAATTAAAATATGTTATAAATTTTCACATTCTGGAAAAAAATGGAAAGAAAAATCTACATGATCAGCAGTTATGGCAGATTTAAGCCACAAACACTAAAACTCAATATGATATTGTAGAAAGGTTATAAATGAAAACACACTGAATCTTTAAACCTTTGTTGAAAAGTTTCGATAAAATTTCAAATTACAAACATTTTACCTTGCATTAAAGAAGCTATTCATTCACAAATCAGTTTAAAATTTCCCTTGACACTTTTATCAATAGCTACCATTATTTCAATCTGACACAAAGTTTTACCTGACACAATATCATCAATTTAACCTTGAATTAGCCACAACACATAAAAGATACATTTTTGTTTAACGGTTGATTAAGTATAAGAAACTCGATATCCGCATTAAAAAATAATAAGAAAATAAGAACAAGTAGTAGACAAGCAAAAACCTAAAAAAAAGAAATCATTTACAACATCAAAATTAAAGGGAATCCACTGAGGTTTTTTTACATGATGGGACTGAAATATTTTTTTCCAGATAAATGTACAATGTACCATTTGATGTAGGTGTAGACCACGAATCTTTGTGCAAACTTTAAGATCATTCGTGCACTTTGTTTTTCCATAATAATTATTCAAATTGTAAAAAAATGCCCCAAAATGAAAAGCGTTTAAATGCTTTTAACTCAAATTAGACTAAGAAAAGCATAAAACTATGATTTTCGTTTTATTTTAAAGTATATTTCTTAACTATCTTTGCATATATTTCTGTTTAAAGCGCCCCAGTTCATTTATGTAAGAAATTCTAACGTTATGTTTTTAGGCTTTTAAACCTCAGTGGAGTCCCTTTAAAGATATAATATAGATGTTTTGTGAGATTGTAAAAATCGTACTTCAACTCTTAAAAAAAACAACTACTACTTTCATCATTTTCATTATTTTATATAAAATTACAGCTTACCCAAGTTAAGAATTAATAAAAATCAAGGAATTCATGGTTATTCCATACTATACAGGGTAACACAAAGCATATTGATAAAAGAATTCCCTGCTTTAAATCAAACTACATGTACTTTTATTTTTTTTAAATTCCTTTTGTTATATTATTAAGTATTTAATACAATTCAAAAAGTAACTCAACAGCAAAGTTACTTAAAGGAGAAATCAATCATCAAATTTGCTTACCTTAAATTTAAACAAACCATTAACAAATTTCCATGTTATTAAGTCAAACTTCATTTTTCCAATTGACCGATAGTAAATATTTTGACAAACTATAACCCGTGAGGTCTGAACTTCAGTCCAGAATATATATCAATATATCACCATCGGACATTATTAGCCGAAGATAAATCTAGATTAATCCCCACTTCAAGCTGAAATTAAATTTTGATCATCGAGACAATTTTGATATGAAATATGTCATTTAAAACCACGGGTTAAAATCTGAACTGATAATGTTTCACCATTTTTTGTTTCTTAAATTGGACAGTCATTTAACTATTTAAGCAAAATTATCAATTATAACAGGAATATTAGGTTTAAGATGAATTTAACAATGTGCAGTATTTTTTCAAAATACCTATAAATTTCTCAATTAATAGAAATTCCTATTTTTCTCAAAATACCTGTTTCAATTCCTGATAAAAATTCTCATTTTACTTTCAATTAGATAAAAAATGAATGGTTTCAAAATTATTAGTGACCGGTGTTACAATTTATTTTCACCGGATCTTAGTGACCTTGTATTTCCCACTTACAGTAGATTGTCCGAATACAACATTATGAACAGTAACACCACATCAAGTCAATGTACATGTACACACAAGACTACTGCTAATTGCATGACACATTTGGTGTTTTTTGTTTTTTTTTTGCTTTTTTCAAATCATCAAACATCTGCTATTATCTATATGACAAAATGGTTTCTTTTGTTAAATTTGGTCAAATTTAAATGTAATTAAAACAAGAGCTGTCGGTAGGACAGCAACGCTCGACTATTCTTAGTGCTTGATAGTAAAAAAAATGCTTGATACAGTTACCTCCTCCTGTTTACAGGTTGGGGTCACGATGGTGAACAAGTGTGCAAAGTTTCAAAGCCATATGTCAATGGACTTTGAAAATATTTGAACTATTACAAAAACTTTAACGTAAATTCTAAGTCGAAAAAGGGGCATAATTCTGTCAAAATGCTTGATAGAGTTACCTCCTCCAGTCTACAGGTTGGGGTCATGATGGTGAACAAGTGTGCAAAGTTTCAAAGCCATATGTCTATGGACTTAGAAAATATTTGAAGTATTACAAAAACTTTAACATAAGTGGTTACGCCGACGCCGACGCTCGGGTGACTGCAATAGCTCTACTTATTCTTATCGAATAGTCGAGCTAAAAACCTTCTGTTGAATATTATGTTATTCTAATGCAATGTTAAGCAATATCAATTTACAGATCCTAAAAGAACTTTTCTGTAATAATTTGTCCATGCAGTCTCATGCAGTGTCCCAATAAACATCTTTTCATTGTTAATGCATTTGTATGATTGAAAAGAAAAACACATGCATATCATGTCTAACCATTTTCAATATTAAGAACAAATAACTCTCAAGACTACAAAACAAAAATAAAAGATTAAAAAAAAAAGTTCTCATACCATATTTATGATGGCCATTTTAATTCCCCAAGTTGTTTATGACAGAAAAATAATAATTATTACAATACTTCATTATCTTATTGTTTATAAAATCATCAGTATATAAACAAATAAATAAACACATTAGCGATACTCGATACATGTTTGCTGCAATAATAATACATTATAGGGGGTATAATCTTTATCCATACACGTTATTTAAGCAGCATGTTATGAACTTAAAACAATAAACAATTAATTTATATCAACAATTTTTATAATTGGTTTGTCCTACATTAAAAGAAATATAGAATCAGTTTATCAAATTGTTTTTATATTTACTTAATATAATTTCCTAAAATAATTTTTCAATATGACTTTGGGATAAACACTTGTGAAAGGTCTGATGCTGACCGATTGGGTATCAGTATCAGCAGATACAACCCACGATGTTAAACCCTGTGTCTGGTTTATTTACTATTGCCACCGGAATGAATGTGAAACCCTCAACCCATGCACAACCTTAGTGTTGCTGTCAAGTGTCAATATTTTACATGGAAAATTGAAATGTGGACGAAGGTTTATATTGTTTTTCATAACAATTTGAATGTACAAATGTGTCTATAGTGTTGCATCCCAATCTTTAATTTAAGTAATCTGTGAAAGAATGAAATCATTGACAAAATGAGGAACAAATTATTTTACTCACCATTTTAATGCTTATTTCAACAACTACCGCAGATTTTTTAATTAATTTTTCAACTAAAAGTTTTTTAATCAAATCATACATGTATATACAAATGTATATCAAATAATGACTGATATTGTGAAATATTTCATACAATTCACAAAATAATTTTATATCTTCACTAAGTTTATCTCAACTTGTACAAAGAATAGAAAATTTATCAATCCAAAAAATAAATTGCAGACAATAAATTGAAAAGATTTAACGTAGATCCGTCTAATATACTGAGTGTTACAAAATATCATTATAAATGTAGATCTATGTTAAAGATTTACATATTTTCACCATCGTTCATATAAAAGATAAGGCACACATGTTTAGAATCATATTCCGTGATTTAAAAGTCGATCAAAACCAATGATCCATATCATTATCATCATCGCACATTATAACATAAAACTTGCCAAATTTCATTCAATATTCATGAACATATTTCACTTAATATTTAACATAGCATGACCTGTGTAAGTGTAATTTAAACCTCAGCCCAAGATGACACTATTCTATTTACGACACCTTGTTTCTAAACAGGTTATATTGATTTCCAATTAAGCCCTGCGACATTTCAGTTCAAGACATCGGTTTAATGTTACATCCCACAGCAGTATGTCCAAGACCGGTATAATAACATCTCATTTAGCCAATAATTAAAACATCAGTGTTACAATGCTGTCCCCATGATTGAATAGCATATATCCTGCCATGTATGATGCTGCATGTCAAATTATAACGCTGGACTGATAATCTACGGTAACCACAACTAATCAATTTGTTTCTGGTAATGATTCAAAACAAATCAATAAAACATGCCTGTTTTCAAATAAATAATTGATTAAAGTTGCTGTTTTCTGTTTTTCTTATCCTGGGACAATATACTTAAAATGTATCCAGCAGTTATGGACAAATAATGAAGCCTTAGCACTGTTAACTAACCTAGAAATAAAAATATTTAAAGATTTTGTCTGGGTATTAAAGAAACAAACCATTATAACAGATCAGGGCTATTATAATTATTATTTATCCTGAAAAATGTATATCCTTAGTACATTTCAAAAATAACAAAAACAAAACAAACAAGAGGGCCATGATGGCCCTGGATCGCTCACCTGTATATAGGCCCTCCCCAACCCCCACCCCCCAACGTTGCAGGGCCAATTTAACCCAAGGGCTTTTATTTGCACAAACTTGGTAGACATCCATAAGAAGATGTTTCATGCTAAACATCTAAGCTCTAGCTCATTGGGCTTTTGAAAGAAATTTTTTTTAAGTTTTTACTATACAAATATAGTTAAAAACAATGACACCCCTGGGGCCGGGCCAGTTTTGACCCCAGGGCTTTTATTTGAACAAACTTTGTAGACACTTACTAGAAGATGTTTCATGCTTAATATCTAAACTCTAGCTATTTGGGTTTTTTCAAAGAAGATTTTAAGTTTTTGCTATACACATATAAAGAAAATCAATGACCCCCTGGGCGGGGCCAATTTTGACCCCAGGTCTTTTATTTGAATAAACTTTGTAGACACTCACTAAAAGATGTTTCATGCTTAATATCTTAACTCTAGCTATTTGGGTTTTTTCAAAGAAGATTTTTTAAGTTTTTGCTATACACATATAAGGAAAATCAATGACCCCCTGGGGCGGTGCCAATTTTGACCCCAGGGCTTTTATTTGAACAAACTTGGTAGACACCTATTAGAACATGTTTGATGCTAAATATCTTAGCCATAGCTCTTTGAGTTCTTTAAAAGAAGATTTTGTAAGTTTTTACTATATGCATATAGGGAAAATCAATGACCCCCCGGGGCGGGGCCAATTTTGACCCCAGGGCTTTTATTTGAACAAACTTGGTAGACACCCATTAGAACATGTTTCATGCTAAATATTTTAGCTCTAGCTCTTTGGGTTCTTTAAAAGAAGATTTTTTAAGGTTTTACTATATGCATATAGGGAAAATCAATGACCCCCCTGGGCGGGGCCAATTTTGACCCCAGGGCATTTATTTGAACAAACTTGGTAGACACTCACTAGAAGATGTTTCATGCCAAATATCTAAGCTCTAGCTCTTATGGTTTTTTACAAGAAGATATTTAAAGTTTTTTCTTTCGGTTGCCATGGCAACCAGAGTTCTGCATGGAATTAAATTCTTTGAACAATTTTTAAAGGTGACCACCAAAGGAACATTCCTGTGAAGTTTGGATGAAATTGGCTTAGTGGTTTATGAGGAGATGTCATTTAAAGTAAAAGTTTACGGACGGACGGACGACGGACGGACGCCGGACGAAAAGCGATCACAAAAGCTCACCCTGTCACTTTGTGACAGGTGAGCTAAAAACAGTAAGAAAAACAATGAAATTGATGAAAATCTAGAACATAATTCATGGCAAATAATGTCCCTTTTAACTCACCATTTTTGACCTGTTTAGCCCAAAAAAGAACAAAAATGTTAAAATTTGATGTCTTTAAAACCGTAAAACCAGTATCATCGATATTAAAGAAAGCTTGCCCTAATTAGTCTATGGTAAATAAAGTATCAAATCTTAACCGCAGGTCAAATATTGACACAGTGGGTGAAATGTCCCAAACACCTCTTTGATGATAACAATAAACCTTAAACCTCAATAAACATTATGCTGATGACACGCTCATGACATTATTGTATCAATTTAACATTGGACGTGTTAGAATGGAAATAGATATTAATTCTTCGTGCATTATTGTATAATAATGCACGTTTTTTGTTCAAATGCTTTGTAATTAATCACTCAGGCCTATCGGCCTTCGTGATTATATTACTACGCATTTGAACTCAAACCGTGCATTATTCTACAACAATGCACTCAGAATTGATATCTATTTCCTAAGTAATTTATATTTTGAAATTTTCCCTTAAAATGATAAAATCTTTTGTTCAGATTGAAAGATGGACATTGGACAAGTCCATTTAAGATATTTAGCAGGAAAAGGCTGAACACTACCCAGTGATTTTCCTACTTATATAACAGACTCCGAAAAAAGGCCTCTTCCCGATTGAAATTTTCTTTAAAATCATGCAGTTTTCCCAAAAATCTGAACTTAAACCAGCCTTTTTACTTCCCAAATCGGCAGTTTTAGCGATATTTTTTCCCAAAATCAAGAGGCTAAGGCCTCTTCCCAATTAAGTGAGAAAAATCACTGACTACCTTATAACATCATTTGTCAGGACAAAGATTCAATTGAATGCTGTTAAAGTATACTTAAAGATAAAATATTTTATCCTATCATTGTGTGTAATGATTCAGTTAGTGATATGTTTTGAACAAAGTACATGGATCAATTGATTTCATAATTTGAGGGAAAAAAATACACAAAATCAAACCAAGTACATATGTAGCTGTTGGTGGTCGTCAAGAATTCTATGCATGCATTAGTTTAATTATGTTGAAATAAAATCTCTTCAGCATTTTTATTAAAAGATATTGAAGAAATATCTACTTATATTTGGGCTTTTTTCACCAGTATGCATTTGCCATTGGGGCTACACATGTACCATTCTGAAAAGTCTGAGTAATATTGAAAAGTCAGTGTACTCTATTTCCATATTAGTATAATTTTCTTATATTGATTTTTAAGTATAAAAACAATATAAATGTATCATGGATAATCTTATAGAATATTTCTTGAAAAAAGAAATGTTGATAGAATTTTAAGTGTACAAGTATGTTAACATTTTGTTCCAGAATAATTTTATATTATCTGCTATATAAAGATACAAAAATAATGTATGTAACATTAATAGGACCATGTATCTCATTCCAGATTCAAGTAATGATTTACATAATACATGTTTTGTGCAATCATTGACTGATATTACAGTTATTATCCAATATAATTGCATAGCATGACTAATGCAGTAAGGGCTTTTCAGCATATTTTCAGTTATTTTTTTCTGTGTATTTTACAGCCAAATAAAGCCTATTTCCCATACCTAAAGTAAAATAAAAATATTATCCCCTAAAAATGCTATACTTTCCCTTAAAAGCCAATCTCATTAAAATCATATCCTAACTGTCGCTTCACGTAGGGAAGAGTAACAGAGTGAAAACAATGATCTGATTTTAATGAGATTGCCTTAAAAGCCCTACAGGTACACATTCTTCACCAGTACCTGATGTCTTAACAGAAGCTGACTGATATCTGCTAGTTGATAAATTGACTAAAAGACAGAAAGCTGTCCCTACAGTGTTCCATGCCATGTTGAATTGAATTTAGATTGAAACTTTATAAAATGTGTGGGAGAATTCCATTTTCAGTTGTTGGAATTTGATTTCAGGTTTTCCCCCTTTTCTGTCAGATTTATCATGAAATATTCCCCCTCAGAAAGCAACAGGTTACTGTCGAGTCTAAAACAAGTAAAGACTGCAGACTGTAAACACAAAATTTCAAAACAAATTAAACATTTTGAGACTTGACATTACATGGGAATTCTTTTTATTATTCTTATGGGAATCATCCAGGCAATGGTTTAAAAATTAATTTTAATGCATTAGATGCCCACATTGTGACGCGTTTAATGTTTTTTATTGACTGTTTATAGGGGCCGTTCAAGCCAGATAGGATAATAATGATTCGCCCCACTGACGCTGAATCAGGGTCAGCTCGGCCCTAAAACGTACTCGGCCCCCGAGTCAACTCGGCTCTATTCCAACTCTGCACGGGTCAACTCGGCCCATAATTATATATTACTGGTAATGATTACTTTTATTACTTTTTATATGTTTTCATCATAACTTTCATTGTTTAACATTTTCACAGTAACAGACCTCTACTCAAGGATATTGAAAAGTTTTATTGATGAAAGTACCAATTTGTATGTGACTTTGTAGAGAAAAGAAGAATTTATATGCATGTTTTGCCTATTTCAGATGTTTTTTTTGTAAAATCGTTAAAACAACATTGGCCGTATTAAAGAACAAACAGTGTCAAATATAATAACATTTATTGTCATAGAAATTGAATCTAAAAACTTAATTTATGGATCATTATTTAACATATATAATTTATATTGTATTGATATCTCTTCATAACAAAGACAATTTCAAACAATACGTACACTGCACTGCCAACTTTTTCAATTTCTGTTTGTAAGTGATCGTATTTTGAATACTTTTATAGTAATTTACTACTTAAATTATTTATTAATTAAACAATCTAAACAGTCTAGAATCTAGATATCCTAACATAAGTTTTTAATAGAGGGCCGAGTTGACCTGTGCCGAGTTGACCCATGTCGAGTTGGTATAGGGCCGAGTTGACCCTTTACCCTGACGATTTGCCCAACATTAGTGATGATTTGCCACAGATGTTTGACGATTCATCCCTTTTAAAATAAGCATTTAAAACAAGCTTTAAGTTATTAGTGAGCTCGCAAAGCAAAATGAGCATTTATGGTATCACGAGTACCTGCTAAAGGTGATGGTTTAAAAAACTTTCGTCTGAAGTACTGAATTGACACATCGAAACTTTTCGAATTACAAGATAACCGTAAAGCTCGTTTTGCGAGCAGGGCCTTTGGGCCAGCTCTTCGAGCTCGCTATATTACTTGAATAGAGAAATTATCTCTAAAAACATCAAACATTCTTTTCAAATTGAACAACTGGTATCACGTGCTTTAAATCAAATATTTTTTTAACAGAAATTATTTAGATCTTTAGTTTTTTGAAATACTGGTTAAAAATATCAATTTACGTTAAGACAAGTAGGATAGTATTTACATATTCATGCTATTTAAATAACATTGCAATGTTATTTCATTGCAAAACATTATTATTTACATTTAAAATTATGTTATGTCTTTCTTACCTCACAGACTTTTCAGAATTTCCCTCAAAGATTTAGCGTCATTGGAAACTTGCAATCATCCGTAGTTACGTATTGAAGAAGTAGGAAAAGGAAGACAATTTATCGAAATAAATAGATTATCAATATTGCTTATTGCATAGTGCTAAATAATATGAATATAATATTTGATTTTGATAGCAGATAATGTTAGTTTTCAGAAATGATAAATTGGATTTGAATTTAGTTTCGAATTCAGCGGGAGAATGTGAAAAGACTACGTTTGAAACGTTCCAAATATCTGTACGGAAAAATTTACAATTTTTTTTCCTTCAGTGCCCCATTTCGATAGGTTGGTCATATTTACATGTATTTTAAATTGATATATTGACTTTGTTTAGTTTTTGTGTAATGTCTGATGCCTTTCAATGTTAATTTTTTTTGTATTCTTCTAGATCCAGTTTCCGCAATCGAGAATTGCAACATGAAAATATTGCCTATGTCTTCATTTGCTTTGAACAGTGTTGTTTAACACACAAACAGAGAATAACAACAAACAAAACATAAAAGCAACAATTCAAAACAAACAAACCAACAACAAAAACACGCCCCAAGGTCGGAAATTTTCTATTTTGATACAACTTCATGTACATGATAATGTAAAAAGTAAACACATTTTTAATCAAATCAAATCAAAATCAAATCAAAATTTATTTATTGTCGGTATACATATATAACATTTTACAAAACATAAGCTATGTATAGCTTTTGACCGACATACATGCATAATGATATAAACATAAAACTCATAAAAGAAGCACATTAAGATAAACTTTGAAAGACAAATGGTAAAAGACAAGTTAAATTACTATAATATGGGATGTAGACACTAAATGTTATAATTTAAAATAAAATAATAATAATTAATAAATAGTAATGATATGCTAAGGATATGCTTAAAAGTTCTATACTGTATCATAAGTGAATAAAATAATATATATCTAGATAAAATGCGGAACATATTAGCACATACATAAAATAAGATTACATTAAAAGTGGGTGGATACTGCTGATCTTGACCCAGGCCTAGCCTGGACTGCTATAAAAGAAAGGAAATACGATATTGAAAATGAAAAGGATCAGAAAACTGTTACCACTAATTAGGTTTTATAAATAAAAATCCCCAATTCAAAATTTGCAAGAAGTGATCAGCAGCCTCCTCAATAAGCAAACTTCGCAAAAAGCTGACAATAAGCAAACAAAAATTCAAGCATACTGGAAAAATAATACATGTACATAATCATTTATGTTGAGAATATTAACAAAATTTAAGCCAAATGTGAAATAAACAGATACATGTAAGTAAGCAGCAAAACAAAAGAAAGCAGGCAAGAAACAAAACTGAAGATGGAGCTAAACTATAATGCAGGTTTATTGACAGAAAGTACATGAGCAACTCTCTCCATTCCATGCACCAATTAAACTTTTAAATTGGTCATAATTCACTTCCATTTTGAGGTGTTGAGGAAGTGAATTCCATAGTTTAGGTGCATAGGAACGAAAAGAGTTGCTGCCATAACTGGTGGTTCTTACCTGAGGGATAATGGCTACATTTTTATACCTAAAATTAAAAGAATGAGATTTTATATTAACAAGATCATGTAAGTATGTTGGTCCTTGTTTATGAATAATTTTATGAATTTCGAGGGCTATAGTTCTGATTCGTCTTAATTTTAAATTTGGTAGTTTAGATTTTATTAAAAGTGAGTCAAGGTCTGATTGATAGTCATCATAAATGAATCTTAATGCTCTTTCTTGAATTTTCTCCAGTTTTTTTTGTTGTGTACTTTTCTCCACAGAAGTGCCAGGTGACAGGGCAGTAATTAAAGTTTGATGGTATAAAAGAGTAATATATGTTCAATTTCCCCAATTTACATAAATTTTTACCTAATCTCTTTAGCACGTTTAGTTGTTTTGAGGCTTTTTTTACAGATATCAGAAATATGATTATCAAATTTGAGTTTAAAATCAAAAGTTACCCCTAGAAGTTTAACAGATTCATCACATTGGATTGTACTATCATTTAAATTGAAACTAATATTTTGATCCCTAGTTTTTTTTACCAATAGCAATAGCCTGGAATTTGTCGGGGTTTGCTTTCATATGATTGTCCGAAAACCATTGTATTAATGACTGACTATCTGACTCTAAAGATTCAACAACATTGTCAATGTTTGTGTCACTGCATGATAAAGTGTTGTCATCTACATAATAATTATAAAGATCACATTTGTGTACAAAATCAAAAATGTCATTTAAAAATATGTTAAATAATACAGGGCCTAGAATAGAACCTTGAGGAACCCCTTTATAAATATCTTTGAAAGAACTTAAATTAGATCCAAGTTTGACGCATTGTTTCCTATTTGTTAAATAATTAGTTAATAAATCTAGGGCATGGTCGGAGACCCCATAACATCTAAGTTTCATGAGAAGGGAGGTCATGGGGTAGGCAGTCAAAGGCTTTTGACAAATCCATTAAAATAGCTGCTATGTATTTGTTTTCATCCAGTGATCTTTTCCAGTCTTCAGTAATTTTAAGTAGAGTGCTTTGACAGCCGTAACCTGGTCTAAAAGCAGATAAGTAAGTATTAAAATGGTCATTGAAGAAGTCAGTTAGTTGGGTATTAATAGACCTTTCGAAGATTTTAGATAAAATTGGAAGGATACTAACAGGTATGTAATTACCTTTATCTAGAGTACTATTTTTCTTATGGACCGGAACTACCTGAGCTATTTTAAGACTATCAGGAAAGATGGATGATTGGAAACTCAGATTAACCATATTAGTAATATGTTCCACGACTGAAGGTTTAGAAAATTTTAAAAGTTTAGCATATATGCCATCTTGACCGGTTGCTTTTTTAGATGATAATTTATCAATCTGTTTACTAATGAAGGAGTTATTTACAGGTTGAAAATTGAGTTGTTTATCAGATTAAGATTATTTCTTATAGAATTAAGGCTAGGGTGATTGTTGTTGATTGGTATTGAGTCTGCACCAATGTCCTTAGCAACATGTACATAAAATTCATTAAAAATATCACACACCTGGGACTGATCACTTACTAGAATATCATTTTCACATAAAATCATGTCCTTTTTTACAATAGTACCTTTATTTGTTAAAAATGGTTTAACAGTAGGCCAAAATGATTTATTTTTACATCCACCTACACATCTCTCTAAAAAATATTTATTTATTGATTTTCTTTTAATGCTTGTGACAAGATTTCGTTGTTTACGGTATTTTTCCCAGTTCTTTGATGTTTTGTATTTATTATATGTATTTTGTAACATGCGTTTCTTATAAATAGCTTGTTTTAAGGTTTCATTCATATATGGTACTGTCTGGTCCATTGAACGTTTACGTTTTAAAGGGGCGTGTTTGTCTGTGACTTCCATAAAAGTTTTGCTAATTCTAAAAATAAATCAAATAAACCCATGAAAAAATTATACTTAGCTAGTATCTAATCATGTTTGGTATGATTGATGTAATAAAATATAATGAACGTGTTGCATGATGTTTAATGTTTGAAAGTTATCATTAAGTATGTAATAATGTTAACCTTTTCACGGGCACAAATTTTCAGACTCAAATATTGGGACAATTACCGGCTTAGGTTAAAGTATTTTATTTATTTTATTTATACAGTTTAGGAACATAGCACATGATACAAAGTATAAAATTATACAGTTAAGAGATAACATATATAAATCATATACATGTATATAAAATGAGATCATAAAACAGCATAAAATAGCACACTTTTGTCATAAAAAATAATAATAAAAGGTACTATGCACCTATGCATAGCCCATTTAGCTAAACACTTATTTCCAATGGGGTCCATAGAAATAAAAATACATATTTATAACCCTTTCCCCCCTAAAAAACAACAAGATAAAACTAAACTAACTAACTTTGGTCAAAATTTTGGTTGAAAAAGGAAATATATGTAATAGAAAGAGCACCGAAACACGAGGCTATCTGATTTGTACGAGGGGGCGTAGCCCCCGAGTATAAATCAGATTGCCGAGTGTTTTGGTGTTCTTTCTATTTTGTATCATAGTCAAACATGACAACACGTTCCCTGTTGTCATAATATTAAACCCCGGAAAAAAATAACCAATGAACGAGCATTTGAATATGATAGTTCTGCCCCTTTCCCTTTCTCTGCCGTCAAAATATGTAAACCCCGGCAAAAATGAACCAATCCACGGGCATTATCTGGAGTGCGGGTAACTGATACCTGCACTCCAGTTACCGCACTGTGCATGTATATGTATACGATTTAACTCTGACACTTTTTCAACAGAAAGGTCTCCAAACTATGATACAATTATAAAAGTATGCCCTTTTTAAAATAAGCCTAGTATTACTATCACAGAAATATCGGATCACAGTGCCTAACACATTAGCTGTACTCATATATATCTTCTGAAAGACTTTTATAACTTTTTAGTAGGTACTTTTTAACAGATTTTTTGTATTGCACAAAATTATTAATGGATTTTATATATTCTGGCAGATCATTCCAGTCTTTAATTCCATTATAAAAAAGGTATTTTCATCACAGAATTACACTGGGGGACAATACAATTAAAATTGCTTGATCTAGTATTGTAAAATCTTACATCAGCACAACACCTAAAGTCAGCTCTATGGTATGATGGACTCTTTTTGTAAAAAATCTTATGCATATGATTGAGTCTTAACTGTTTGACTCTGTTTTCTACATTTAAGCAATTTAATTTTTCAAAATCATTCACTGTTACAGAAGTTCTACGTGTTAAATTCTGGATAAATCTTAATACCTTTTTCTGAGTTATTTGTAACTTTCTTTTCAAATGTTTTGATATACCTTCATACCAAGAGGAACAAGAGTAGTCAAAATGACACTGAATCAGGGCTGAACTGTTTTAGTATCTAAAAGTTTGCTCTGCCTGTACAAACATTTGAGTTTGGCATTCACTTTAGAAAGAATGTTATTAACATGTAATAGTTTCCCCAGATAAATCACTATTGATATATAGACCAAGACACTTGACTAAATTAGTACCCTTTATGCTATGACCATTACATGTAACAGTAAATTGTTCTTGCTTTCGTAATTTTCTTTTGCGGCCAAACAGCATACATTCTTTCTTACCAAGGTGGAGTGACAGCTTATTGTCTACGAGCCATTCTGAACAGCTGTCTAGGTCTGTCCCAAGTTTTTCTGAGATGAAATTTGGGTCTTTATGTGAGAATAAAATAGTGCTGTCATATGCATACATTATTAACTTACAATCATTATTAATACTTAAAATCATATCATTTACGTAGCACAGAAAAAGCAACGGCCCTAGAATACTACCTTGTGGGACGCCACAGGTCACACTGTTTGATTTAGAGTAAGTATTTCCTATATTAACAATTTGTGAACGTTCTGAAAGATATGATCTGAACCAGGAAATAGACTGAACACCCATTAATTCTAACTTTCCACTAAGAACATCATGGTCTACGGTGTCAAACGCCTTTTGAAAGTCAAGCATCACCATACCTGTGTATAGCCCTTTACTGGTATTAATTCTTATAACATATTGTAAGTGAATAAGACAGCTATCTGTAGAATTACACCTTCTAAAACCAGACTGGTGTTCATACAGTAAATTATTGGAAACCAAAAATGTTTCAAGTTGAACATAAGCAGCTTTTTCTAAAATTTTTGAAACTACACTTAAAATACTGACAGGCCTATAATAACCAACTTCTAAAACACTATTCTTCTTGTAAAGTGGTTTTACTCTAGCCAACTTCATTTCATCTGGTACGTTACCTTCAGAAAAAGATAGATTAACAATGTAAGTAATTGGTATTTTCAAAACACTAGAACCATCCTTCTAAAATCGGGCAGGAATACCATCTAATCCTGTGCTTTTACTAACATTTAAGTTGCATAGTTCCTTAAAAACAAAATTTTCAGATACATGTTGTAGATTTAAAATATTACTATCAGAATTTCTTTTACTATAAAGATTAAAAAGCTTTTCAGACCCTAAGTCATACATATTTTTTTACTTGAAGGTAGTTTCTCAACAAGTTTAGAAGCAACACTTGTAAAAAAAATCGTTAAAATAACTTGAAACAGTATCAGCGTCATGGCAGTTTTCCCCATTAATTGATAATACAATATTTGAAGATTTCTTATTGTCATTTTTATATCCTAAAGTCTTTAAGTTTTGCCAGAGTTTACTAAGATTAAATTTGTTTTCCCCCTATTTGTTAGTAAATTTCCGACTTTATATCTCTTTGAATTTTATTCCTTAATTACAAAAAATCTTATAACCTTCTTTTTTTTTATCTATTAAATACAGTTTCTTTGTTTGTATTCTGTATTTCAGAGTTAAACCCAAGGTCTGGACTGGTTAGTAGTCTTCTTTTCCTTTTTGGGGGACAGATCAAAAAATATAAAAATTTTTAAAAAAAATCCATGCGTATTAAAATCAGTAAAAGTAAAAAAAAAGTACTTTCCCAAACACAATTTCTAACTGGAAAAAAAATCTTTTTTATCATTTTATTAAGACCTGATTTTAACTAAATTTTTTCCCTTTTCGGAACTTTCACAATTTTTTTTGTGCAAAAAAATTAGCATTGATCTCTCAGACCCCTAGGAATAAACTCCTGACTGAAATATTTTTTCTTTGTTATTACATAGAATATGATCAAGTAGACTAATAGATGAACTACAAATTCTAGTAGGTTCTGAAATTATCTTTCTAAATTAAAAAGCCGTAAAATATTGTAATAAGACTTGTAAAAAGAACCAGATGTATGTAATACACAAATATTAAAATCACCTAAAATTATAGTTTCACAATTTGTTCTTAAATGAGTTAAAATATTTTCAAAACTGTCTAAAAGACTAGAATGTTTTGGAGGTCTGTAGACAGTCCCAACAATGATAGGCTTGTTTCTTGGCAAGAGTAGTTCCAGGAATAAGATTTCTTTGCCATCCCATGATAAGTCTGTTCTTATATTGAACGCCAGGTCGTCACGTACAAACATGCACACTCCACCTCCATTCCTATTGCGCTCACGCCTTATAACTGAATAATTTGGAACATTAACTTCCCCATCAGGTACTGAAGAGTCGAGCCAGGTTTCTGACACTGAGATAACAGCTGCTTTGGATTTTAGTGTAATTAGCCGGAGTTCCGATATTTTAGGAAGTAAGGATCTCGCGTTAACATGAATAAAATGCTGTCCTTTTTAAAAGTAACACTGGAAATGATCTTGACTTATTTCAGAAGGATTTTGTGTTTCGTAACAACAATTCAGAGTCAATAAAATTAGGAGTATCTTGTGAAAATGGAAGTTCAGTAAATGTGCACCCATTACACGTAAAGTTAAATATAGCGTCACCTCTACATAGGGATTCATAATCTTTTTCTGTTATACTGGTGATACATTTTATATGAGTCCACTGTTGACAAATATCACAGCTTACTGCTTACTACGAAAGGTAACTCCTCTTTCACATTTTGTACATGGATATTTGGATTGTCTCCCTTTCCGTGAAGTAGTACGTTTATCTGAAGCGGGACCCGGGTGAGGATGAACATCGCCACACTGAAGCAAGTAGAAAATGAACACTAATCTAAAGATTAGTGTTACATAATATTTATCAAGTTTGAAAATTTGTTTCGAGTCTTGGTTGAAATGACTTCCTCCGAGTTTGACAGTTTTAGACGAACAGGCCAGAATTCATAATAATAAAAATTAAAAATGCAGGAATCCTTTCTTTGTTACTTCATATTTGCCAAACATTTGTGTGAAGTCATTTTAATGCCAATCAAATGACCCAGTTATTGTCCAACTAAACATTTCTACCTCACAACTCTAAATATTGCCTTCACCTTAGAGCTCCACTCATGACTTTTATACATGTACATGTAATGCCGTTTGACGTGTCGTCCCCTTTCGGAATGAGACCTAACCCGTTACATCCTAGGAATAATTATTTAACCCTTTAAATTGCCTCAATTTAAGGCATGCCAAGTTTTATCACATAGATATATTACTCATATTTTAAGTGTATATTTTGCATCTGCATATTTTGTGTGTGTTTAGTTATATGATGACTTTAAAAGTTGTTTTGGTGTTTTCTCCAGGACCTGATTTCTGGATTAAAGATGTACTACCCGCAAGCAGGCAGAGCATTTAAAAATGGACAATATAAACAGTGTCACGACAAATGCCTGAAAAAAGTAGATAGTCAACATAATTATCATGTTTCGGGCCTGGTTTGACTTGGATGGTGATGATGTTTAAATTTGAAGACAATATATAATTCATCAAGGTTTGTGTAATCCAGCATTTCATTGAAGTTTCTTTAAATAAATGCTACATTTACGCTCTGAATTTTAGACAGTTCTTACTTAAGTACTTTCAATCTAGGGTTAGGGTAGTCATCATCGCGAGATGTAAATAACCAAAGTATGTCTAAAAGGGCATAAAGGTACAATTGAACAGCTCTAAGATTTCTCATACTCACATCGGACTTAAAACGAATTAAAAAGGTTCTCTCCGACCACGTGACTTCAGATGTTTAAAGAGAATATAAATAACAAATGTATATATTAATTTTGGCATTCAAATAAAATCGAAAAATATGTCTGATAATAGGAATCATTTTAAAAATGCGCACTAACGTATAATTAGATGTATACCGAAATCTGAAATACAGTTAATAGTCAAACATTGTTCTTTCGGTTTCTGTTAAAGTGCCACTATGCCCACCCAAGGGTAAATAGTGAGTTAACAGGTGAAAGTCAAAATAAACTTTCGTTTTGCCATAATTCCTTTCAGTTTTATAATTTTTTTTCGCATAAACAATGCGTGACCCAAAGAAATGTCTTTTTTAAATTTTTTTTTAATTTTTACCATCGAAATTTACCTGAAACTTTATAAAGAGAGTGGCACAATTTTGTGTCGCCTCTACGGAGTAGTGGCGACATATAGGGATCACTTCTCCGTCGTCTGTCTGTCCGTCTGTCCGTCTGTCTGTCTGTCCGTCCGTCACAAAACTTGTCCGGACTACTGCTCATAAACTACTGGTGCAATTTCATCCAAACTTTACAGGAATGATCAGTACCAAGTCTAGTTGTGCATATTGTCAGCATTTTCCGGTTCAATGATTTTTGTCAGAGTTATGGCCCTTTAATAATTTTTATTTTTAAAGTTTGTCCGGACTACTTCTCTTATACCACTAATGCAATTTCAATGAAACTTTACAGGATTGATTTGTAGCTCAAGTCCTTGCGCATATTGCACGGGTTTTCCGGTTGAATGATTTTTGGCCGAGTAATGGCCCTTTGATAAAAAGGTCTCTTTTTCTGTGTGTTGCCAGATACGCAAAAGCTTGTCCGGACTACTCCTCATAAACTACTGGTCCAATTTTATCCAAACTTTACAGGAATGATCAGTGCCAAGTCTAGTTGTGCACTGTCCGTCTGTCTGTCTGTCACAAAATTTGTCCCAACATGAAATTGGCCATCATGAGGCGACACATGTGATTACTGATCGCTCTTGTTATCGTTTTAGACAGACTTATATTTTATCCTAAACATTTTCCAATATCAAGTGTTGGTCAATCCCCATTATAACAGTGATTAAAAAAGTACATAGTAAATTCAGCTCAACTTGATAATGAAAAAAACATAATGTTCCTTTAACATAAGAATAAGTATTTAAAAAATGTACTGTTATATCTATACATTTACTTAATTTATGTGGACTTTGATCATTCGGAAATACTATCGCTAAATTTATTTTATGATGATTTCACAAATACCGACTCTAAAGGTATAATTCCTGACTTGAATTCAGCAAAGCATAAAGTTGCTATATTGTCTGATCATGTAAAAATTCATGAAGTAATAGATTCAGATCGATGAATACAACACACATATGCGACATATGTGTGATATATGACACATCACACTCTTTGGTATTTAACGCTCAGATGAACATTCGATTCGAATGTGGAAAGTCCCTCTACTCTACACTTCTGATACCGATATACAAGTTCTGTATTAATACACAATTAAGCTAAAAATGCTTTTTTGGATTAGAACTATTATAGGAAAACTTAGATAGAAATCGAATTTGAAAGGAATTTTGAATAAAAATCAGTATGCATTACACAGTTACATATGTACGTAATTTTAAAGCATGCTCCGGATGTGGAAATACCAAAGGTATTTCATTATCTTTCTATAGAAAATTGAGTGAATTCGCTCTTTGATATCAGTCGTTGGGGCATTTTATGGAATAATTGACAGGAAAGAAATATAAACGTGACAAAACTTTCAAAGATATAAATAAAAACACAACAACAACAACACTGCCCTCAAGATTAATTTGGTAACGCTCTGATGAACATTCAACTCAGTTGTTGAAATACCCTTGTACTTTACCCACCACATCTTGTTTTACATACTGAACCTAATAATTGTCTTTTGGATTACTAAAACTGTAAAAAGCGCATTTTTTAAAGGACATTTGTGAGAGTTTGTGGACAAAAATATGCCCTAGTTAATTTAAAAATACACACTAGTGACAAAGACACGGATTACATTAGTTTTTTTAAAAATCTATTATCAAAAAGAGGACAGAATTTGTTCTTTAATGTTGTGTGTTACTTTTGGTCAATTTAATGGATTTTTATTGACAGAAAATTTTAACAAGTAAGTTAAAGTGCAACACCAGTTTTCAAACAATGGACATTTTCAAGGAGTAATCTTTCTATACCAGATAATGAATTGCTGATGACAGCAAGATAGTTTCTTGTCTAGATTTCTATTTCTTTTTGAAAGAATGATCCTAAAACAGAATGTCATTATTTAAATCAGCTAGTACAACTATCGTTTATCACAGGTTTTACATAATAAATTGTGATTATATAAAATAATAATAATAATAATAATAATAATAATAATAATAATAATAAATAATAACAATAATGATGATAAAAGATTGCGAAGTTAAATCTAGTATGCCTCGCTATTTATGTTGTTTTTATTTTTGCTGGTTTCAGTTGATGGCTGAAAATGCAACACTGTGACACGGTAGCTTTATCCTTATTCATACATGCACAGCTCGACAATGTTGGATTCAGTAAGGATAGAGTACGACAACGCGTGGCAATGTACAATATACGATCCACTGCGTTGTCGTCTGCCACAAGGACAATTTTGAATGCTCCTCATATTGAAAAAATTGTTGTTGGAAGTAGACGGGAAGGACTAGCTTTAATAGAGAATTCAGATACAGACATATTGCAAATAAATCATGGAATATCATGCAAGGAACAATGTGCATACTTTCGCAAAAGACAAACGAGTTATGTTTAAAATGGAATACCAAAATACACCTCCCGGTTATGTATTGTTGCGTATACATTCTAATGACCAGTGCGATCCAGTGTTTTATGAAAGCATTGAATACGCTCTGGTATTTAGCAGACGATATTTATCAAGCGATAAGTTTGTAAAAAAGAATGAAGATTTATTTTTCCAACAGACAGGATATGTTGCAGCAAACACAAAATACACGGAACACAATGGTCCTTCATTGCCTAAAAAGGTGTTTAATACCAACGAAGTAGATTTTGTCCGTGCATTTCCTGCTAATTTCAATGGACTTACTGAAACATGGTTCAACAGAAGCCGATTATTCAATTGGCCATCAAAGGAAACTCAAACTGAAATAACAAGTCTGCCGATCTATGTTGTTCCGGTAGGGAAACTTGAAAGCGAGAATCGGGATCTTCAATGGCGCATAAGTTTTACACCTGCAGAAATTCATCTTGTTCATTCGCTAAATGACACTCAGACAAAACTATTAGTATGTCTAAGACTTCTATGTAAACATATATTTTCCCCGATTTGCTCAACTATGTCATCTTATTTGATGAAAAACGTAGTATTTTGGTTATCAGAACAAAATCCTTTACAACATTTTGATGAACATCGTTTGTTTGACAGATTGATAGATGCCTTGCTTTACATACAAAATGGCATTAGGAGGAAGCACATTTCAAATTATATGATAATGGAAAGGAACTTGCTGGAAGGCAAACTCCTCGATAGATCTATCCGACGTGATTTGGACAAGGCAATCGCTGATGTAATAGAACAATTACCTGAAACACTTTTGATGTGTATGAGATATTACCATGACAAGGACTCCTTGCAACTAATGCTCCCAAACTTGTATTAGTTGTCAGTTTACTAAAAACAGTAGAGGAGCAAGAATGTCAAAGCATCAAGATAATTCACGCGATGACTCTAGATGATTTAGCAAATTTAACACATGGATATTATAAATCATCAAATATAATCATGATCTTGTGGTTTGATTTATGTTACATTGTGCTTCCTTACATAAGGAAGTATGGTTGGAAGTCAATGCTTTTTGATTTCTATTTAGGGAAATTCAGTCGCATTGTACAAAATGAAATGACTAACACAACATCGCCTTGTAAAGATGGTGCGACTACCAGAGAAGCGGTGTCACTGAACATTAGCTATAAAAGGCAAGTTGTGCCTTCAACGACTTCAAAAACTGACAAGACAAATTTAAAAATACTTTAAAAATTTAAACGACAACACACAGACGCTGGATGGTAAAGCAGAAGATGTTGCTAAGCAACGCGTGTATGAAATATTTGCAAGACCTCTAAACGACAGAACTGCACTAGCATCAAGCCAAAGAAAATCTATAGATTACAAAATTGTCCCTAAATGGTGGACATGTCCATCGCAAACTTTTCCTGACCTTATAAGCGCATGCATCAGTTGATGGAATTAGCTTGTCAGAATGTAGTTCAACAAAGAGGAAAACGCATACAATTACTGAAACCGCTACCGTTATAGAAGTGCCTAAAGTAGACTTTTTCCAAGTTATTTTGATTTGGATTTTCTCTTTATTTTCAAAATGTAAAAACATTTTTAGTGCTGTTGTTACACTTATACATGAATTTGTTTTAGAAAATGCTTATTTGGCAATTTTCTTGTTTGCAATTGACACTGCCTTTCGGACAAATCAGAGATTTCTAGATTTAAAAGAAGCCATAGAAATGTTCGCAGTCATACTTTTAGTAGTAGATATTTTATCAAATAATAAAGTAAAATTAGTTTTGCAGATTATTTTACACATGTTTAAAAAGTTATTTCTTTTTATATACATACTTGGTGTGTATGTAGTGTGGTTCTTGTTAGTAGTCCGAATGTTGATAAATAAAGTAGACTTTACATTCACCCATTTTGACGTAGGTGGATACTATTTTCATAGGACCTTTAACGGTAAATATCATCAACGGTTTTGTTGGGAGACTTCAGTTAATGAAACTTCTTGTCGGTACCTCGACAAAATTCATGGCATTTCATGTGATAATATTCAAATCTGCTTCAAATGCGATTACGTGCTTCCAAGTTACTATATATATTTCCAAGAAACGTTGATTTATATTTATGTTTAGTGTGTATTTAACATGGTAAAGAATAAATATTTCAAAGGTTATTTTGTTTCATTAGTGTCTTATTTGCATTTTTTATTTACCAAGTTTATAATGTACAGTTAACCAAAATAGCAATTTTGATGTTATTGATAGAATAGCACATGCGTTTATAGACACTGAGTATTATAAGATGCCAATTATATCATATTATTAATGTATACCACGATGGTAATCTTAATGCTACTGTTAGAATAGTACAAGACCTAAATTTGAACTGTTCAGGAAACAAATGAAACCTATGTTTTATAAGTCCTAATTATATTGAATCCATTAAAACGGAAAGATATGGAGACATGTAGTTTGTCACTTTAGTAGTTATTTACTTCTTTTGTGTTGAAATATCTTTGAATCCAATACTATTTGGTTTTGACTGTTGGGCTAAATACTGACTAAGCTAGTTCTATGGGCCATGTGATATATTGAGTTTTCCATATCTCATATGAAAAAAAATCAACCAAACCATATACCAGGTAAACGATTTTCATCCATCTATGTTTTGTTCATTGCTCTCGAGTGTTCTTACCTTCTGACGCCTTGACTCAGTTTATACAGATACATATACAGGTAAAAATCCTTATCTATCCAGAACATACACAAAATGGAAGACACAATAAAAACAATCTGTACAGTAGAATGTGATACTACAATTGAATTATTAAAGACATTTCGACAATGACACACACTGATTAATAAAAAAAATCTAAATGCTGATTAATAAAGACAATACTTTGATTAATAAAGGCAAAAGTGATGATGCTGATTTCGAAGTTAAAAATGTACACGCTGATTTATAATGAAAATCATGGTGCAAGCTGATTAAAAAAATTAAAGACAATAGTGCACTCTTATCAATAAAGTAAGTGTTGCATGCTGATTAATAAAGAAAATAATAATATACGCTGATTTATAAAAACAATAACGAAAGTGATTCACGATTGTTAAAACCACAATGGTATACGCTGATTAATTAAGATAATAAAGGGTATGGTGGAGTTGATTAATAACGAATGTGGTGCACGCTGATTAATAAAGAAAATGGTATACGCTGATGAATAATGACAATAACGCATATGGTACACGCTGATTAATAGATAAATGGCATACGCTGATTAATTAAGACAATTAAGGCTCTGATACCCGCTAATTAATACAGTACTTTGATAAATATGTATTGTCTGATATCTTTATTTTGGATACAATTCTTCATAGTAATGGATATATAAATGCAATTTTAATTTATGTAGTATGGGTTTTGTTATAAATGCATCTTTACAAACTTAATTGTAAATATCAAAGGTTTGCGATCTGCTAAAACAAAACTTATAAGTGGTCAATCAAAGCCAACCATTGACATAGACATGTTATGCTTTATATTATCATTAAATTTACTTAACTCATTAAAGATGTAAACTGTTGAGTGTTCACTAAACATTATTTAAACAATTTATACGAGTTCCAAACTTTCATGAACCTTAGATTTGATGTATTAAATATTGTTTGGATTTTACCCAATAAAAGGTGCACACCAATTTGCACCAGCATGTTGCTTCTCGGTTTCAATTAACCTTAATAAATCCTTCAGTTGTTGGTAATTCTGTATATAAAACAAATGTTCATTTATCGGTGAAGACACATATTTTGTGAGTTCATTCATCCCAGCCGATGAGTAGCTGCCTATCATTAGCCCGTATATGTCCGCCACAGGTTTAAGCCTTTCAACTGCAGCTAGGGTTTGCGCTTGATTGGTAGACCTTCCGTCAGTCAGAATTAGTACCTCGCGTTTTGCACGTGTTGCAACTCTTACACCTGAAAATTGTGATGTTTGAAATCAAACAAGCATCCTTTGTTAAGTAAATACTCATTGCAGGTAAGTAGATTAGAACTGAACCTTATCTTACTGATGTAGAAAGAGACACTATAGGGACAGGCATTTTATTAATCTGTTTTAGACCTTGTTAAAACGTTTCAAAACATATGACAACATAATAAAAATGTTAAAAATACTGATATTTCTTATTTTGTTTTGTCAGTATTATCAAATGAACCAAAATGTTTAACATAGTTTATTACTTTAAAACCCTCATTTTTTTCAATATAATTCATACACTTAAATCATTTAGAAATAATGCTAGATGATATAACGTAAAGATTATGTAAATTACCATTGCTCGGCTGAAATAGACTCCTTGCTTGATCAAACGCTTTATAGGTATTTGTACTTCCACCTACATACACGGCACGCATAATTGCACGCTGAATACCGACTGTGGTACTGTAAGTATTGAAATTAAAGTTTGTGACCACATTCGTTGAGTATGTCACCATGGCGGCTTGGTTATATTGATAAGGAGACCCGGCAATCATATCAAATGGGGAGTTTGGACACAGCAGACCAATAAGCTTGCTTGTTTGCTCCTTTCCAACTTGAAATGCAGCTGTACCAATACTACCAGAACTGTCCATGATGATCACCAAATCCCTTGGCAAATCTGTAGTCTGCGATATAGGTTGGCTTGGTATGGAAGCTGGCCCATTTGGCCGAGCGAAGAAGTCTTGAACATTCTTTGCCGTTATATTAACGCTTGGAAATACACCTGAAGAAAAACAAATATTCAGCCAATTTGACTTTTATATTTGAATTTAAGTTTGTGTGATGCTAGCTTTAACTTTAATAATTTATCAATATGTCATTGAAAACAAAAATTTATAGTTGTTATATTTAAAGTTTTAGTTGGTAGTATAATGTTTCAGTTGATAAGTAAAGAAATGTTTAGTAGTGTTCACCCAAACATTTTTAGAGAGTACATGTCACATTCGAATGTTTGATTCATGGATCAGCTCTTCAGTTCAAATGGTATACAGAAGAATTAAAATAGTGGAAAAAGAGGTTGGACTGATCTTTTTTATTTTCTTACAATACATTGTTTTAAGAAGCTAGAAAAAAATGCAGCATGAAATCTTTTGACATTGATATATACAAAAGTCATATTTTTATATTTTACAAAGTACGGAAGATTCACCTTTGTCATAAGTTTCCGTGACAAAAAGAAGATTTATCTACTGGTCGTGTACTGGAAAACTAGAAGTTGGGTTGGACTTGTATTACTGATTTTATTTTTGCTGAAAGATGACTATGTTCAATATGAAATACATTTATTTCAGGTGTGTATTTATAAATTTGGCCTATATATTATACTTACCAGTGTATCTGATTTCCTCAAGGATTGGGCATTGTTTTCCTGATCCAATAGGCTGTGTTATGACGGTTCTTACTCGCGATTGTTGTCCAAACCCAAAGTTTGCGCTCCATGCCGACCAAGCAGTAACTCTACAATCCGCTGAATTTAAATTCGAGAATACTTTTATCAGTTATTGTTATCAGTTATTAGTTTTCACTGTATGAAAACGATTTTGCAAAATTGAAAAAAGCATAGAGTTCGACAATTATTTTAATGTCATTAATGGGTATATAAATTGACACCGGACATTATTTCTTTTCGGAAAAATCTTCTGCTTGCAAAACACTATTATACTTTTATTCATTTATTTATAATTATTCATTTTTATTGCAAAGTTGATGTCTCAAGATGACATAACTGTTTTTCAGGAGTCACAAAACATGACACTGATTCTATTGAAAAAATATCAAGATATTTCATATGTGATTTTGATACTTAATTATTAAGATAAAGATTATAATTATACCATTAAAATATTCGCAAAAAAGAACAACAACTTAAAATCCAACAAATTATTATTATGCTTTTTTGATTTGTTAATTAATTTGGCACATGCATTTACAACAATGACTATCAAAATACCACAGTGTTATTGCATACAAGAGTCGGCTAGTCGATTCTGAAGCCCTTTCTTGGGGAATTCATATGTATTAGGGCTAACAAAACAAATCCAACTGCGACAAGATATGAAGAAAATTGTAGAAAAAACATTTAGATTTTCTGAATTAGCCTTACTATGATAAGTTGTGTTCTTGAGTACTTCGAGGGGCTAGTTTATAGTTACAAAAATTCTTTGCAGGTATTAGTAAAGTCTTAAAAAGGTCCACGATTATAACAACAGTAAAAAAGGGAAACATGAGTGAGCACAGTAATTATTTGTCTTTTCGCTTAACAACATACGTTTATTTGCTTTCACAACATGCATATTTTTTTCATTAAGATGGTTTTTTTGAGCGAAAATAATAATAACAATAATAAAAATAATAATAATAATAATAATAATAATTATTATTATTATTACTGTATTATATTAATACAGCTTAAATAAACATAGTTACCATGCATATGTAGTAATGCTCTTGTGTTTTTCAGACATACATGTGTTTTATATCAAGATGTAATGCTACTGGCGCCTTCTAACAACAAAATGTCAATCAAGACATGTTAAAAAAGAAATTAACGACAATATAATACCAAATTTATGAAATACTAAATTATCTTTTTTAGTTTTATGAAAATTTTATAAAGAGTTGTGTTTTGTCTGTTATTTGTCAACTCAACCACCGACTACTTCTTTGCTACGGCAAAAAAAGGAGAGGAAATTACAATAAAATCTGCATAAGTCATTGTTATCGTCTTATACCTGAAGAAAAAAAATCCCACAATAAATGGGTGTGTTACTATTAATTAAACAATAAAGATAAAAAAGTACCTCTTGTCTCTGTAAGGTTGGGACAAGCCTTTCCGCCATTTCTAGGATTACGCATAACACGCCTAAACCTCGTCTGCTGTCCGGCACTGTTCGCTGAACTCCAAGCACTCCATTGCGACACACTTCAGTCAACCCTTGACCGCCTTCTCCACCACCAAGCTTCAGTGACCGTTAGACATATAAAGAAAAACAAAATCACTTTAGAACAATTTGAAACCATCTTTGCTTGATTTTCTTAAGGTCTCTCTGACAGATTAACTGTCGGTACAGCTTTATATAGTCACACTCTACAATATACAAAGCTTGATCTGTTACCGTGAAGCGAATCTAGGAAGTACTTAAGTATTTCGTGATAGGTATGTAAATGCATAAACTGAAAAAAAAAAATACGTTCAGAGAAAGTGTTCACTTGTAAATAATTTATAAAACTTTTAAAAGGAGTGCTATCAGTTATTTTATTGGAGTTTTGTGTTTATTGAGTCATTTGTACAGACCCTTATGTATTGGTTTAGAAAAATTGTCATATAGATTTTGGATAAATAACGATATGTTTAGTTAACTTATATATTATAATCGTAAATAAAAACACAAGAGGAAGATAAATCATCCTTGCTGTAAGAAATCAGTGTCTAGATTATCCAGTCAAAACTATCACCCTTTAAGTACACGGGAAATTGCATAACGTTAGTATAGAACAATAAGGTAATAGGCACACAAACATATTGAGCGAAATCACCAAAACAGAAAATGACTTGGGTAGGACAGTGGGCAAAGAGAGGAAAGTAACAAATGCTTATCGTAAAAAAACAAAACATGCATGCTCATTAAAACAAAACAATATACATAAAGTAACCACTTTGTATAAATATCTTAACCGTTTATAAGATATTGAATGTCAACGTGGTACAAAATGGTACACTGCATATCAGCCTATCTTAACAGTGATAAGAAGTCAGGAGATAAACTTAAGGAAAAGTAATCAATTAATTATCAGACGTACATTACACAAGAAGTAGACACAACTTCAAGTACCATAGTAATGAACAGATTATTATGGAAGCAGACATGGCTTATGTTCTTCCCTTTAATAATGTGACCTTAATATACCAAGTAAAGAGGAACACATCAACATCAACGAAAAACACAGCAAAGGCCAGCTGATAGATGTGCTTTTGTTGATTGTTGATTGTTTAGCCAAGTTATTGCACATTTGTATTGCATGACATCTCTGTGCTAACCGTAAATATAACAAAGTAACAAATAACATGAAAATAAGACATACAATAATGATTTTAGAGAGGCACATCGTGATATTACGTGTATTTCTTTATCTGAAGTATTGTAAATGCAGTTATGAGAAAATGAATGACGACGTACGTTTTCTAAAATCAAATAAAATAGGCATAAAAGAATTTCATGAAAATAAAATAAATTGATGACATTTCATGCCTTCCGACATGTACATTTCTTTAGTTCTTTTGTTGATCTATATAACACAGGTACAGAACGTTAAGTAATAGATAAGGAAGTAATAAGGAGTGATCCCGCATGGCAAGGTCTTAGTTGACAATAATCTTTTCAATTAATTTACTTTCTGAAAGCGCGAGGAGATGAGACGGGAAAGGACGAGGAACAGCCTGTTAGCGATTTTCGGCAATAATAAGATAGTTAAATTATTTTAGGACACAGCAGTCGCAAACGTTGCATGACAAAGTTAATCATCCGCTCATCAATTATATATAACGTCATGATCTTTGATTGGCTATAAAGGGAGCCAATCGTATTAATTTTGACACTTCTTCCCCATTCACCAATAACTTTTTAATATTTCGCTTTAAGTCAGAAATATGCAGAAAACATGTTATATTATACACATGAAAACAAAATAAAACAGACGTTCCAAAAACATTGAGGAAGTGAAGATAAAAAGGGGAAACTACCAAATTTGCATAATCGGTTAACGCGTGTGTCTTGTCTGGGCTGTTAAATATCTGCATCTATTATATACTAGAAAAAAACACAACATTATACGATGGAGTCTACTTCATAAATTTCTTTTTGTTCCGACAAAGTGATTAAAATTTCAAGGGGAAATTGTTATTTATGTTCCTATCAAATGCATACTTTTTATACTGTCAGTGTATACGATTTCTGTAGTATTCGTAAGATAGATAGATGAATGTGCTTATATTTAAAACGTTTTATACACAAGTTAATTTTCTTTGACAATGTAATATTTTTCATGGACTTAAAGTACCTTTCTCATTTCCCAGTACATGTTTACCTTTTTAAACATAGATATTCGCGAAATTAACCAAACAGTGGAGAGCAGCCGGTACATATTTTGTCTTGTCTTGTTTTTTTAGCTGTTCCGGCAAGTCAGAATCCGCTTCCGGCTGGTAAAGGTATGTCTGTCGGAAATTCTCTGGTATTCTTCCGTCGTTAAGCCGAAAATCGAACACTAAATGGTCATTTTAACTCATATCTCGCCATTTCCGGCTGACCACTGTGAGCGCAAAGCTCAATTCCACAGAACCCTGTTTGGTGGGATGGTTAGTTGCCGCTGGTATAAGTGTGTCTGTCAAGGATACTCGTTCAGTCGGAAATCAAACTGTAAATGATCAATTTGCTCGCCATTTCTAGGGTAAATATTGGCAAATATAAAATTTTATGATTATGGTGATAAAAATGGGCTTACATTTGGATTTTCAACAATGTGGCCATACAAGAAAAATATGGAAGAATGGTAACTTTAAAAACACAACAACAAGCTTTAAAAAGTGTATATGTATTCTGCTTATACATGTATCAGAGTTTGCGGGCGTGGACCTTAGTATAGCTTTCATTTAACACAGGAACCGTTTAGAACAGGCTCAACCAAATAAATACTGAGCTGGCACAATTTTTCAAATTATACTTGTTTGACAATTATATCAAGTTTTTAAGTACATAATTGAAACTATTAACCATCAACAAAGAATAATTCAAAACGTTAACAAAGTTGATTATGACTTTGCCCTTTGAATGTTTGACCTAACGTAAACATATGACAGTTACCAGTGTGCATCTGCATACAAAATGTGATTTTTTTTATCAATTTACTTTGCTTTAATGTGATTTCGCTTTGTCAGCCATGTACGTTTGTTTTCATTAAAGTCTGTCCAAAGTGAAAGTAGGCCAAAATTCACATAAGAACAAAGCTCTTATTGTAAAATGATGAACCATTTGAAAGTACACTTCCAGGTTTATATTTTAAGGACAATTATAAACAAAAATAAAAATGATAACAATAAGAAAATTTACCTTGAATGGGCTAAATTTCTGAAGACCAAAAACATTCTGTTGCAAAGTTTTATGCACATTTCATGAATGGCAAAATCCTTTTTAAAGTCTGTTTTAGTGTAGGCACTAAAACAGACTTTAAAGAATAAACACATGAATAACATATGTTTTTCATATGGTAGGAAACAGTGTTTTTCCAAGAAAAGGACATTGATTCTATACACTATAAAACTTATTCATATGAGAAACATGTGATAACCACGAGTTTAACATATGTTTGTTGACACATGTTTTTCATATGGTCCTGTTTAACACAATGTTAATCTTACATATGATAAACATATGTTCTTACACACATGTTTTTCAAAACACATAAAACACATATGTTTTACATATGGGAAACATATGGGGTACCAAACATACAGCAAACATACAGCGGCGTCGTCTCTTATGGAATGCATTTTATTTTGGCCTATGGAAGGAGCTGTTATTATTAGCAGTTAATGTCATGTTGTGTTATTTAGTTTTATTTTGATTCGTAAAAATCAAGTAAACAAATATGTTGTTATATTTGTATTTAATAACTTTATGTAAAAAACATGCGCATTGTGATATTATTTTCACGAAATTGCAGGTTCAGTTGAACAGCTTGTCCCTTAGCTTTATTGGCAATACTAAAACCCGGATTTCGAATATCGTTGTGGTCTACATTGATGCCTTATTTATATATTTTCAAAATTTCCCTACAAGAAGTACGTTCACCTGCAAATGAGTATTGGGATAGGTAATGGAACTATTGTAAACGATTATACTATTGATTTTATCCATATTACGTTTATCTATTGCACAGAATGATTGTTTTTACAAAGTGTACCAGTATCCAGATGTTGAAAGCTATCCGATTTTCTGCAATTACTGCTGTCACATAGCAATCTAACTTTTTTATGAATACTTTACCATTACTTTGTATGGCTTAATAAAACTAAGCCTGCAACATTTAATAATTTTGCTGTTTATGGTGTTCTTTTGGGTTTCAGGTTTTCTCTATTTTAAGGGGAAGTAACTCATGTTTACTAAATAATTTGTTCTTTTATGTCTATCTTAGGTATTACTAACTATTTTTTGTTGTATAAGATTTACCAGTTGTAAGATCATCAAAAGCATAGATGCCCTGAGGAGTGAATATTGATAGATTTTTTTTACTTGCTTTACTTGCTTTATATACCTTAGACTGGATTTTTCTAGATTGTTCAGTTAGTACACACCTACAGGTATTCTGCTACTGGAATCTAATCACTATGTGAAACTAATAATTATATTCTATGTTTGTATATGAATCGTTCATAAAATAACCTTTGGTAAAAATGAAAGGTAGAAAATGAAAGCTATGCATATAGATGCTCATGTCCATATATTAAAATAGAGAAAGGATAACATCCTGAAGTTATTAATTTTAAACACTTGATAAACATGTATATGCAGTTATTTATATTAAAGTCTAATGGAAGGTTAAAAGAGGGACAGTATTTGTTACTGTAAGAGATATGCATTTAATGTTAAGACACTTACACAACTCAACTCAATACTATTTGAGATTTTTTTTTACTTTAATACTATACATTATAGTTTTCTTTCTACAAGATTATGAATTCCATCCAAGTACCAATGTTAATAGGATGTTATATTTATTTTCATTAATGGAAACTGGGATTTATTAATGTAATGTGCATACATGTATATCTTAGTATATGGATATAATGCGTATTTCTGTTTTTAAAGACCAATAACTGTCTAAGCCCTTTTTAGTAAAAATAATTCTACAATATATAAATTGTTATTTTGATTAAGACTATGAGTATGTAAGATATTTTTCTTACTTGTTTAATTAAAGAATTAATCTACCTGTTAATTTGGAAATCTAAAAGTATCTGTCAAGGTTAAGAACTGTTCACTATTAACGGGAGAAAATGTGTAAGCGGCCAGATAGCTCAATCCCTACAGCCGCGGTACATTATTCTGTGGGTCAAAGGTTCGAGTTCAGGTCAAGCTGAAAGATTTTCTTATTCTGTGACTGCATAAAACCCTGAGTTTAATTCACTATGCTCTGTAAACATCAGAAATTCAAGGACACAAATCAATATAGTTGGGAAATATGTTGTGGTTTAGAACTGTTTCATTATTAAAGAGAAAATGTGAAGCCGGCCGGATAGCTCAGTTGGTTTTCTGACAGTCATGGGTTCGAGTCATGGTCAGGCAGTTTCAGTAAAAGCTTAGAAGTGGTTTTTTCAACTGACACATGTTTGATTCATTTAACAGATTGTATTAAATTTGAAATGGACAAAGGCAGTATTGCATGATACTTTTAGATCTACAAAAGGCATTTGAGCCATAGATAATGACATTCTTACATGGTTCAAGTCTTATCTCTGATAGACAGCAGCTGGTGGATGTGGCTGGTACTCATTCTACTACTGCTCCGAGTACCTATGGTGTCCCCTGAGGTTCATTTTAGGCTAATATATGTCAATGACATGTCTGCAACCCTAAGCAATAAGCTTTTATTATATGCTGATGACTCAGGTATGTATCCTTGAATCTGGTAAAATAAAGCTGAAGGAATTCTCTCTTATGGCATGAGTCTTCTAAGATTGGTTAATTGACTATAAATTGTCTTTGCATCTTGACAGAGTCTATTCATTTTGGTTTAACTTTCAACTTAAACTGGGCCTAGCCTCCAGGTCACATGTAATGCTACTGCTACAAAGTACAAATCTTTTGTTAAGTATTTAGGTGCAAAACTTGATCAATTTTTTGGCGTCGCCTTTGATGCTTTGCATCAATGCTTTTCTTGTATGTAAATGTAATCATTAAAATATATGCATTCATTACTTATTGAAAAACTTAATTTAGACATTTTAGAGAAAAAAATTATTACATGTACTTCCCTTTATTGATTTATCAATTTTGTAAGTTCCAAAAAGCATTATTTATAAAAAAAATACATTTCATGTAAATAAAGGGAGGTAATAAAAAGTTTATTTATTCAAATTTTCCGATTAAAAATGAATGCAATATATTTTAACGATTAAATATAATATGCACAAATATTTGCAGTACATATTTTACATATTCTTCGATGTTGGAAAATTGTTTTATAAGCATAAAACACAATTAGCCATTTGTAATGAAAAAATATGGGAAAACATACATTTATACCAGTAATTTAACATACAGTGTCATTTTCTTGGAGAAACACTGTTTCCTACCATATGAAAAACATATGTTATTTATGTCTATCCATATGAAAAACATGTGTCTGCACCATATGTAAAACATACGGGGTACTTTTCTTGGAGAAACCATATGTTTCTACCATACGTAAAACATGTGTGTCACATACGTTAAACATGTGGTGCATATTTACCTGTGTTAATGACGAAACAAAAACTTAACCAAAAGGTTAACTAATTTGACGGTGGCGCGGACGAATGGATTATTTTTTTCCTCGGAAAGTGATACTGAAATACACAGTCCATAAGAACCTTCTTCTACTTACAAATAAAGGGAAGAAACAATAAAAAAACCTGTATCTACAAGCTGATGCTTTGATAATTTAATTTAATTAATAAAGATTTTGAAAATCATTTAACAAGCTGAAAAATGCAATGATACACACTGATTAATAAAGACATCTAAAACAATAGTAAACGCTTAAAAGACAATGGTCGACGCTGGTTAACATTAAAGATTATTTAACATGAATTGTACAATACGGGGATTTACTCGTATTTGGACAAGCGCATAACTAGAGGAACTATATTTGGCAAGACGTTAGGCGCGTCTTATATAATTTCTCAGGCTATGTTTTAGTACAGATATAATTAGCATTGTATATATTATATGTGTAATAATCTGTTTTATTCTATATCCTTATCATATTGACATGATTGTCAATTAAAGCGATACGTTATTGTCAACCATAGAAAACATATGAATACTAGTACATTAAAATATCTAAGATATTGAATCAGTGCGATGTCTTGTAGACATCCCATCAGTCAGAATAAGTACGTGTTGCATCTCTGACACCTGGAAAAAAAATTCTTTTAAGAATTGAAGTTACAAACATTGTATAACATGCCTTGTGAAGTATTTTATTAGTACAGAAAAGTAGATTATTATAAACATTGTATAACATGCCTTGTGAAGTATTTTATTAGTAAAGAAAAGTAGATTACAACTAAATGTGTATTTCTAACTGATCTATAATAATGAAACGAAGAGTGCAGCGAAATCAGTATGAGGCAATGCAGTGACGGACAAGTCCCTGTTTAAACCTGGACAAGTCCCTGTTTAAACAGCCTGTAAAGTTTGAAGGCATATATCTCCACCTATTTCAATATTCTTAGTACGTGTTCTGTTTCTCATCAACTTCTTGTTAACTTTAAACTTTTAGTTGAAAACTCTTAAGTCCGTTATTTGACAAATGTTATTATGACATTGTTAATACTGTTTCAGAATTAAAAGAAAAACAATGTACACTTTGGATTCGTTAATATACAATATTTGCAATTTAAAACAATTATCGACATCAGATTTTTTGGTGCTTTCAATGTTTAAATAGGGCCATTGTGTCCCCTACAACTTCTTTCGTTTTTTTCACGCCTTCAAAAACTGTATATTTTACTGGTACATATTATTCAGCACCAACATATAGAAACATTATACAAACATGTATTGATATAGTTAGGTAGAATATTAGTACATTTGCTCGGTTGAAAAAGACCCACTGCTTGATCAAAGGCTTTGTTAGTATATGTAAGTGCTCCAAAATAGTTGGCCCTTTAAAGGCTTTTTAACGCTTTCTGAATACTCACTATGGTACTGTAAGTATTAAAATCAAAGTTTTCAACCACATTCGTTGAGTATGTCAACCTGATGGCTTGGTTATATTGATAGGGGGACCCGGCAATCTTATCAAACGATGAATTAGGACATAATAATCCAATTAGTTTGCTGGTTTGATCCTTTGCAACTTGGAACCCAACACTGCAAATACTATAAGAACTGTCCATAATGATCGATAAATCTCTTGGCAAATCTTGACCTTAGCTGTTTTTGAAAGCTTTCCCGAGCAAAGAAGTCTTGAATGTTTTTTGCCGTAACACTGACGCTTGGCACTGTACCTGAAATATATGTTTGTATGCCATTGTAATGTGTTTGGAATTTATTTAGTGTTACTACAACGCCTGTTTTTTGAAAGAAGTGCTATATTCTGTTCATAAATTGCACGATTTCGACGATTACCACTTAACACCAGTGATTAGTAAGGTCGATCCATGGTCCGGCCAGTCGTCTCTTTAAGTTTTCTGTATCATTTTAGATTTTTTAATTGAAGTTTATCTACTTAGTAGGTGACAGCTTCAAGTTCAATTAATTCAGCGGAAAATAGTCATAATGCAGCCGTCAAACATTGCATGTTTGTGTAATCAGAAAAGCTACCTTGTTTCATTCTACCGAAAATTCTAGTTTTCGTTCAAGCATCAATGTCTTATTTTACATGTTAACTGTTAAACACACACTAAATTTTCAAAATAAATGAAATATCCTTTTATTTACATTTCACTGTCTACAGTATCAATAAAAAAACTTAGACCAAATAGAAACAAACATAATCCATAAGTATAATCACGCCCAAAACGGCAAGATTAAAAATTTCAATACAATTAAATACTGCTTTAAGAAGTACTTAGGCTGATTACTTATTACCGGTGCTCGGGGTGTGAGTTGCTTCACTTTTTAAGTTATGATTAGACCTGGATTGTAGTTTTACTTTACCTCTTCCGTCGATCAGCAGCTAAATGAAACCCATCCTGCAGCATATTCAATTTTGCCGTGTGCGGCAAGTTTTATGGATCCCAATTTACCTATTTTTTAATCAATCCGACACTGCTATTTTACTGATATGTTTTCATTTCCCTCGCGAGAATAGTCTATTTTAAGATGTGCATTTGTTTGTAAAAATGTTTCGTACTAGGCAAATATTCTCTCAGCGGGCCTTAATTTAATAAAATGTAATTGCGAAAACCCTTACGTTTATATAATCTATATACACGGCTGCTGACAATTTATAAACTTTTTCGATTTTCCTTTAATAAAATAATCATGCTACATTATAAATAAATTTCAAATATGTATATCATGCCATGTATGAATGGTTGTTTGTAATATAATTATCGTCTAGCGGTTCTGACTACCGTTTCAACTGATGTCAGAAATGAATTTGACACCGTTTTGTACTTTAAAAAACGCGTTTCCATTCGACAAAATAGAAAGGTAGGGAAGGGGACAAAATTATGCATGCACGAATTACCTTTTATGTGTCAATCAGTTACATTTTTAAAAGTTGTTCTTGCATACATTATCTTGGAATGAAATACTACTCTTTGAAGCGGGGTTCTCTATGCAATTACTTCCAAAAATGCTGGGATCTCAAAGAATATCAATGACCTACCAGTGTATCGGATTTCCTTAAGAACTGGGCACTTGTTCCCTGTTCCAGTAGGTTGTGTTACGACAGTTCTGACACGCGATCGTTGTCCAAACCCAAAGTTTGCACTCCATGTTAACAAAGGTGTATCTGAACAATCATTTGAATCTAAATGCGAGAACATTTTCATGAGCTTTAAAAATCTTTACTTAATTTGAAGACAAAGTTTGCAAAACGTATATCCAATTATACAGAAATTTTGGACAACCACAAAACCCCTCCAAAGTTGTTATTTAAATATACCAAACCAATACCTTTTTGTTTGGGTAATAGTTAGGTAAATTGCATTTGTATTAGGCAAAGTACAACAAATCAAAAGGTGTTTAATTCAGACAAAATTGTACAGTAAGAACTTAGCTATTTCAAAGCAGCTTAAAAATGGAATGTAGTCTTGTTTTGTAGTTTGAAGACTAAGATTGAAGTTTTGCTTCAATTAATATAAAATAGAATTTGGTATTAAATAACTATTTTATGAATTAAACAATAAGCACACAAAGTCATAATGTAAGTACTTCCACATACGAGATAGATATGGGCAACCTGATATAAGACCATTTTTCTATATATGTTTTAGCATGTGAGAGCAGATATTAAAACCCTGTAACAATTATAAATACATCAATGTAAAAAGAAAGGGAAAAGATACCAATACAACTTCTTATAACTGAATAATAAAAATCATGAATTGTGATAAAATGAATGATAATCGACATCCGAGTTGTATCTTAGAAATAAATAAATAAATAAATTCAAACAAACAAATAAACAATGACATGCAAAATATTTATATAAATTAATATGTGTGACAAGAAAGGAAAGAAAAGTATCCCTTTTCTCTGAAAGGTGTGGACATGGCTGGCCACCATTTTAAGGATAACGCATAATTCGTCTAATTCTAGTCTGCTGTCCCGCACTGGTCGATGAACTCCATGACGACCATTGACCTACACTACAATCTACCTTTCTATTCCAAAATAGGAAAGCATCACTGACCATAAGACTTAAGAAAACCAAAGGTACTATCGAACAATATGAAACCATAAGGAAAAGTAACTGTTAAATTTCTTAACGTACATAAAACCATGTACAGCGGCAAGAGAAGCAGAACAGAACAGAGAGTTCATTTCATAACTTGTACACACATAGGTACATCGTTATAACAAGCATTTTGAAATATATAATTTTAGGTCACATATTTTACAATTACACATAAAGAAAAAACAAATCAATACAATACTGAGCAATGGGATATTTAATACATACAATGTAATACATTACATATACTGACAAAACTCCATTCATCAATTATATATTCATATCTATAAATTACTTCTGTAAATGAATAATGAAGAGTACTAAATTTAAGCGGAGAAAAAACTATAACTTCGCTTTTAATCAAATTTGTTTGTAATATACAGAAAGAACATCAAGGTATATATAATCAAAACAGCATCATAATACTATTGAAGATTTCTAGAGTAATCATTTCGTCTGATGTTTGCCTTTTTAAAATAATAACATAAGTTTGTAAGTACTTTATGACTTTTAGATTGCAATAGTTCTAGAAATTTGGCCATACTAGGCTGAATGTAAAAATAAAGCTTAATATATTGACTGCGTAGATTTTCATAAGCACTGCATTTAAAAACAAAATGATACTCGTCTTCGAGCTTGTTAGTATCACAGAATTGACAAGTTCTTTCGTGGCGTTCTACACGGCCTCGACCATACCTTCCGGACTCAATTCTAAGTCTGTGAGAGGACACTCGAAGGCGTGTGAGAGCGCTTCTAAATATTTTACATTTTATCTTATCTAAATATAATTCATAACAGAACTGTTCTTTTACATATGAATATAAATTACTAAGCACACAATTACTAGATACATCTGCCCGCCATTCTTGTAAATAACAATCAATAAGTCTTTGTTTAAAAATAGGTAAGAACTGTTTCATCAAACACTATCGGGAAAATTCCATTTTTCGACAAAACCAAGTACCGCAAGCAGTTTTTTTTAATTTTTTTCTTTCAGGAATGCAAGTTTATAGGGGCCTTCTTTCTATGAAAATATCTGATTAATATGTTTTAGATTAGATTGTCTATTACAAGTTATTTATTAATAATGCAACTATAATATCCATCAAAAACCTAAATTCTCTTGCATTTTATGAAATTTTGCAACATGTTTAAACATTCCTAAACAACATGTTCCATCTTTAAACACATCAATACCAGACAATCCGGAAAATAAAGTAAAAACTTCACTTTAATTTTAATTTTACAAGCAAACAAATTTCTCGCAACACCATCATGAACAGATACAGTCTATCATGCCTATATAGTGGTCAGCTAGGGAGCTGAGTTTAAATGACCGCTATAGAGGGTGACCACTATATCAATGTTGTGATGGATATTGTTGGCGGCCGCGCCGAAGCGCGGCGCCCCTTATGGATTGTGAAAGGGCGACGGCAACTTCTCGAGCCTTTTAGTCGGTCATAATAAAAGCCGAACACTCCGATCGGTATGAGGGTGCTTGATTATTATTAATTAAAAATGAAATGTCGCGATATGTACAATGAATAGCGAACTGGAGAATTTCGCAATGCAAACATTTTCAAATGAAATAACCCTTTCCGTCTCTTCGGTTTTTTTTTATTTATCATTTTTTAGTACTCAGTGGGTTATTATGGTATGTTAAAATAGAATGATGAGTTGATGTAACATTCCGAAAATGTATTTATAGAGGTATGTAGTCTTATCGATCGGTAATTCCCGGTCTCTCCCGGTCTATTTTTACCGGGATTTACTAGTGACCGGCGAATAGTATCACACGTTTATTGTCCGGTCTCTCCCGGTTTTGGAGTAGATGTTTGATATCGTTACAGAACAGGACAAATATTTTACAGATGAATAAGCTTTTCTTCTAAAATGAATGTTTGTCACTAAGATTGGTTACAATGATTAATAAACATAGATCAACTCTCAAATTTATTGATTATTATTATACATAAACATACAATTCGAAAAAAACCCCAACAACAGCAACAATAGCATGTTTCATTCTATGTATATGATATAAAAACAATAAATATGTTCAATAATTGAGAAAAAAGGTAAATTTTTATGGTATTAATATGACACTATCAACTTTGAAACATTTTATTTAATTTGTCATTCGTGTTTAGTAAAGATGCCAAGGAATTATTTAAAGTTACAAATTAGATTTTATGAATTATTCAATTGATTGATAATTTAAAAAAATAATTAAGAAAAATACAAATGTACATGTACATGGTTTAAGAATAAACAATATTATATATTGAAAGATTAACCATAATTTACTGACTTTTTCCAGTTAAGTTTTGACTTATTGTCGTCGGTCAATATGACAATAGAATTCTTAAAAATTATTTTACAATTTTAGTAAGAAAAGAGTAGTAAACGTAAAAACTAAAAAACACAAATAAGAGAGGAAAACAATATTCATATTTTTTTTATATTAAAATAGATATCACAATTATTGTATAATAAACAATTATGCTCAACATGATCAACATGGTAATATAACCAGTGCCATATGTTTACTAAGTGTGAACAGATACCTTAACAGGGGGTCTTCGCTAATAGCGATAACATAATAAGGGACAATTACACAAGTGTGGTGTTGATCATGCGTTACACATATGGATTATAAATGATTGTATACATGTATACCCGTTGCTATTAATAATCACGATCATAAAGAAATAAAAAGTAATATTCTAATCTCTAGCATGCCAATCAAAGTTCATAACGAACAATGTCTTTCTTCCGTTCATTCTGGTAAAAACCAATTAACCATTGAAAAGTTTATAAGAATATATTGTCATCATATGTCTACTAGTTCATCTTCACTTTCTGCATTTCTTGCTTGGACGCCCTTTGATGCTTTGCATCAATGCTATTCTTGTAATATGTTGTAATAAAATCGTTGTTCATGAAAAAACAGTTTGCGGAAGTGGACAGATGAAATGCAGGATATATTTACTTTTATCGTGTGATCTTGATGTAATAAATAAAGAAGACATCATCATCGTCATCATTATCATCATGAACAACAACAACAACAACAACAACAACAACAACAACAACAACAACAACAACAACAACAACAAAGAAAAACACAACCAAATTCAGATAGCAGCTACATATATTTATTGCACGACACCTCTGTGCTACCTGTAAATATTGCAAATATACAAATTACAAAATGTAGACAAGACATACAAAAAACGTAGAATGGAGAGACACCTCGTGACGTGTAGTTATGTCCCCATCTGATGAACAGAAGACTCAATTATGAGAAAATGAGTGATGACGTCTCTAAAATCAGATAAAATATGCATTAAAGAATTTCATGAAAGAAATACCAATTGATATAATTTCGTGATAATATTTTCTATATGATAATTTTATTTAATACATTTGGTGATCTATACAACGCAGGTACAGAATTAAATTACATATTCTGAATTAAAACGGTAATAAGAAGGATTCCTGCTTGGCAAGGTCAAAGTTGATATGTATCTTTTCAGTTCATTACTTTCTGAAATCATAGATAAAAGGGGATGAATGAAGAACTGTCTAAAAGAAATTTTCAGCAAAATGATTAATTATGAGACACAGCAGTCGCAAACGTGGCATGATCTGGCGTTTCGTCTATGTATCTGCAATAGTCATCTTGTAGTCATCATATTTCAACATCAACAATCACCTTTGATTGGATACTGAAAGGACCAATCGTATAATTATGACACATCTTCCCCTTCTCAATAACAACTTGAGGGTGTTATACTTTTGCAAAAATTGTAAGAAAAATGTAATATCAAACACTTGTATTTCACCATATAATAAAATTAACATAATTTACAAGATATTATGTTTATAATTGTTTTTTTTTAATTTAATTTCACATTTATTAACATTTTCTGAACCAAATATGACACTTTAAACAAGATTTTGTCATCATTTATATTTTCATATCCACGTACAAAGGAAGTAAAAAGGTTGTTCTTTTTTGAAAAATGAAGAATCTATCTAAATTACAAAATATGAGTACGTACACGTATGCGGTTAGCCCCTGCCGATGCATGTGTTTTTTTATAATTTTGTTAGAAGATTTTATAGTTTAATGCATTGTAAATAATACAGTGAATAATACAGAAAAAAATCTCTAAACACGCATAAAGCAGCAGAATTGAAAACGTTTTGACTGAGCAAGCTTTTGGACGGTGCTGGAAAGTGCAAACTACCGTTGAGCCCCAGCACCGGCTCATTTAGAGATCATTTCATTTTTGAATCGGAAACATCCGCAAATATGCTCATAAGGCAAATATCACGAGACTTACAATGTGACACGTGAGTACCATTTTATGAAAAGCAGCGTATGGGGCACAAACAAAGAAAAAAATGCGTGTGCCATGAACGAGATGCGTAATAATGAGCTTGACTTAATGAAATGTAACTTTAAAAGATGATCAGAGGGTATGAAACCTGCATATCGGAAACGACAAGCTTTAAAAAGCATGCAACATAGTCTAAGGTTGATCATACAATATTCAAGTAGGACTAGTAAAAAGTCAAATAGATGGAACAAAAAAATAACACAACACAACAATGATACAATCTATGGAAACTATAAAGCCAAATAGAAGAAACTTAAAATACCGCAAACAACAATTCTGACGTGTAAACGTTTTTATGAAAAATGTATTTAACAAAAAAAAATATTTTACATAACGTAGCATTATTCTATATTTTTATAGTAGAACTGATAATATGAAAATTATAATGAACGTCCAACACGTTAAAATTAAAATGTTAAATCCAGAAAGAAGTAAATGCAAGTTACCGTTCACTTCCCCCATGCACCGATTTCAGCTGAACACTGAAAAGGAGTCCAGCTGAGTATTTGAAATAGGAAATTATACAAGCTTCAATCTTTTCCACAATAGTAAATAATACATTACGTAAAAATGTTTTGCCTTTGTTCGCATAAGCGCGAATTATTCAATATATTAAAGTTATTTATCTGTAGGTAAACTGTTCAGGGGCAGATGAAAAATAGGGTTTACTGGGGTGGCTGACATTTGGGTCGCACATTCGACAAAAAGTAGAGAAAATAATATGATAGGCGAAAAGCGTATTTTTAAGCTCGCGTCAGCATCGGCCAATTTCCGGAATGTACACCTAAGTTTATCACAGTCTATAGTCTATACAGTAATATACTACAAATTCATAATGAGCCTACTCTGTTATCGCCAGGACCTTGTACATGCACCAGGGTAGGGAATGGTGTACCCTCCCATGGACTGAGAAAATTTTGAAATCTGAGGTTGAAAATAATGTTATTTCATTGACTTTCTGCTTTTTTACGGTAGCTTTTTGATAATTCAATAACTCTAGTCTACATTTTGTTTATTTAAAATTTACATCACCAAGTTACATTATTATATTATTTTAATTATTATATTATTCAATAAGAAATTTTTCCACCAATGAGTTCATTTTAGTTTTAGATATATGGAGAACATTACATTTAAAAATATTAAAAGGCAAATATAAATGAAGCTTTCGCTGTCGGGTACGGACCCCGGACATGTCACCAGTCAAGTCCTTAAGAATTATTTTGAAGCACAAAGTGGTGATAATTTACTTCCATACAATTTCCACGGAGTATTAGCCAAAGATATGAATTATCATAACGTAGCATTATTCTATATTTTTATAGTAAAACTGATAATATGAAAATTATAATGAACGTCCAACACGTTAAAATTAAAATGTTAAATCCAGAAAGAAGTAAATGCAAGTTACCGTTCACTTCCCCCATGCACCGATTTCAGCTGAACACTGAAAAGGAGTCCAGCAGAGTATTTGAAATAGGAAATTATACAAGCTTCAATCTTTTCCACAATAGTAAATAATACATTACGTAAAAATGTTTTGCCTTTGTTCGCATAAGCGCGAATTATTCAATATATTAAAGTTATTTATCTGTAGGTAAACTGTTCAGGGGCAGATGAAAAATAGGGTTTACTGGGGTGGCTGACATTTGGGTCGCACATTCGACAAAAAGTAGAGAAAATAATATGATAGGCGAAAAGCGTATTTTTAAGCTCGCGTCAGCATCGGCCAATTTCCGGAATGTACCCCTTATTTTATCACAGCCTATAGTCTATACAGTAATATACTACAAATAGAGAATGAGCCTACTCTATTAATGCCAGGACCTTGTACATGCACCAGGGTAGGGAATGGTGTACCCTCCCATGGACTGAGAAAATTTTGAAATCTGAGGTTGAAAATAATGTTATTTCATTGACTTTCTGCTTTTTTACGGTAGCTTTTTGATAATTCAATAACTCTAGTCTACATTTTGTTTATTTAAAATTTACATCACCAAGTTACATTATTATATTATTTTAATTATTATATTATTCAATAAGAAATTTTTCCACCAATGAGTCCATTTTAGTTTTAGATATATGGAGAACATTACATTTAAAAATATTAAAAGGCAAATATAAATGAAGCTTTCGCTGTCGGGTACGGACCCCGGACATGTCACCAGTCATGTCCTTAAGAATTATTTTGAAGCACAAAGTGGTGATAATTTACTTCCATGCAATTTCCACGGAGTATTAGCCAAAGATATGAATTTTGAGCCAAAAGAAGGTCACTGTACGGCGATCAATAAGTCTTAAATGTACAGTAACCTGAGACAATATGAAAGGGTAGCCTTTACAAGGGTGGTTGGTGCCCAGCAAAAGCCCTGCCGTGTAAGCCGTCTAACCATGCAAGGGGCTTACCCACCCTAGCACACCAATCTCGTCGACCCAAAGCCTACTTTGTAGGACCATTCCCCTTGGCTTTAGTTAGGACATCGACAGCTGGTCTGCAGCACAAGTCCCGATCTTTTTCGCCGTCCCCAGTCTTCAAATCTTCTGCCGATGCCCTGTGTTAACTTAAGGGAAAATAATTTCCTTCTAATTCGTTCCTCAAACGAAAGAAATTATATTTCCCTCAATCTACTAAGTCACATTCAACGAATAAAAAACAAAACTCAGTCTTACTTTCAATTTCAAATTGTAATTTGTAACCGAAGCACTTGGGCAACCGATGAAAGTTAAAGAACGGGAAAAGTAACTATAATATCATTATTAAAAAATTATTTCAATGAACAATATCAATCATGATACATGTATATTTATACAAATATAACACACATATTGCATCATATCAAAAGTTATTGAGGTTTATTATCTATCAATAATTCACAATCCTAAAGATAAAGATAAAAGCTCATTTAAATTGTCTTTCACATATCCATCTTTTGCACTGCCGCTAAGCCAGCGACCAAGCCGTTACTCCTTTATTAGCGGCGACAGTAGCACCGCCTGACCATAAATAATGTAAGCAATACTGCTTGACGTCTTTAAAATGTGGCTTTAAAGCCCTGAGAAATTCTTCACGTAAAGTAGTGTATGACAAAGCCTTGTTAACTTTTCTCACAGAATACCTTTCTTTTAAACCATTCAAATCACAAAATACAAAATCATCACTTTTTAGTGACGACCATGATATAAATTTCTGAACATTAACAACTGGACATAAACAAGTTCCCGTTTTAGCTATTGTTATCCAAGAGCCGTCCCTATATTTATCAGTCTTACGGCTTTCTATAAAAATGACATGTATGTTTGAAAGAAAACAATATCAGACACTTTAATACTTAACAATTCGAAACTTCTCAAAAATCCAGAAAAGGCTAGAAGACACACACAAATGATTCTCTGATTTTTTAAACTTTTTTAAGAATACAAATGATTATTCATTTTTGATAATATGCCGTTGTTAAAGGTTCTTTTTTAACTGTTGGTTTGCCCAGTAATCTCGACTTGCGTAACAGATCCGGGAGTAGGTCCACCTTTTCTGCCAAAACTTCGGGTAATGCATCAATTTCATCTTTATTCGTCTGTGAAAATAAACGTATAATAAAAGAAAACAATTAGTATGTATGCTTGAAATGTAAATTCACAAATAATCACAATAAACACAATTTGACTGTACATTTTATCAATCAATTAAGTTTTGTTAACTGCAATACTGCCTTTCCACTAACAACTCTGTCTATGTCTGGCAAAACTGCCATTTTACTGACAATTCTGTCTATTGCTGGCAATGCTGCCTTTTCACTGACAATAATGATGTCTTTTGCTTATTATAAGGGGGACAATTCTCAAGTAAAATACTGAAATAAGTAATACGATTAATCTCCCTTTGGAAATCAATAAATAGTTATCATTCGGAATTTTAAATATGTATTGCCGACAATACCTGTCCCGGACTTACATCGAGTATAAAAATCTCTGTTTGAAGGCATATCTATCCAATCCTTAACGTTAGACATTAATTTAAATTTCCGCTTTGACAGAGAATAGGCCAATATACAGCTGATTTCCAGCAAGGCACGACAATAACACCTTTTGCTTTATCAAATTTCATCTTTGACAATACTCTATGAATTATTGAAATGGTGAGACGAAATATTCGAAATCATTGCCCCAAAACTCTGTGAATGCGTCTACCCCTTCAGAAGACGGATTCCAATATCTTGAATAAAAACGATCTACTTTCGCATTATTTTCGGAAGCAAACCAGTCTTTCTCAAATTAACCAAAACGTTTTTGCAATAAATCGAAAGTTTGAGAAGCAAGTCCCCAATCGTTAAAATCTACAATTTCTGATAAATAATCAGCTTTATCATTCTTCAAACGATGGAGCCATTCTAACTCAAGAAAAAATGAATTTGACAAACATAAATGAAAAATCTTATAAGATATATCCTGTAAGTCTTTTTTCATAGAACCTTTTTTCACAATTGTAGCAACCGCTTGATTATCCGAAAACCATTTAACTCTTTCAGGAGCTAAAATAAGAGTTAAGGACTGTAAAACCCTATACACAGCTTCAAGCTCTTTCCAAGTGGAAGAATAACTTTACAATTCCAATTACTATGGGAAACCCCATTTATAGTTGACACTTCATACCCTGCATAACCCGTGCAGCTGGCATCAGAATATACAATTTTATAAACCTTTTGATTCTGAAATCTGCTATTTATCAAACTAACATTGGACTTCCAAAATAATAATTGTTGACAGACTCTGGAGAAAGAGAAATATATGAATCTAAGTGCTTCGCGGTAAGTACATCCGCACTTAAATATCTCGTCATGATCTGTGTCACGTGACCTAACACTACTGACATCGAAATAAGTTGACCAACAATACTGGCAACTTGTCGTACAGGAATCCGTCTATAACTTTTTGCATATTTAAAATTCAATAATAGTGTTTTTTGCTTTAATCCAAAAACTTTCGATCCGGAATATAAATTTATACCCCAAAAAGGAATTTAATACAATTCTAAATATTTTCCAAAAACTTAAAAAAGGGATCCAAATTGACTTCTTTTGCTTAGGTATTTTAAAAACCCGGGAAAAGTACAAAAAACTTTTTTTTTATCGGGCGAAAAAACTTTTTTCCTTTTTTTTTTAAAAAACTGGGATCGCCCCCAAAAAACCCCCGTTTTAAAAACATAGAAACCATTTTTTCTTTACCCACGCCACTTCTTAAAAAAGTGGTCTTTTTAAAATTTTTTAAAAATATAGCAAAACGCTTTTAAAAATCCGAAAGGAAAATTTCAAGAAACTTATAAACTTAACAATGCCGTTTTCTGGCCCCTGCAAAAACCCTTTAAAATCATGTGTGGGGCTGATAAATGGGGCTGATAAATATCAATGAAATGATATGCACTCGTTAAATCAAATTTGAGTAAATAAATACCTTATCGAAGATATGAAAGTACTTCTTTTAAATCCACAAATTTAACAGATTGTTTCCAGAGATGATGATTAACTATTCGAAAATCAAGAATAAGTCTTTTCTTACCAGATCTTTGCACAGAAACAGTTTATGGATTTATAATACATGTATATAGAATAACAGAACATCTTTTAATTAAAGATCTATCTAACAAATCCTGAATAGCTTCATTTACAAAATCTGATTCCAACAAAGCTGATTTGATTAATGTACTTTTAATCTTCCTTTCACAATTATATTTTTGACCCTGTTCATACTCGTAATAATTGTGCGTAAACTTATAAAGATTATAAAAATATTCATCTTTGAAGAAGTCTTCATGAGAAGGATTTTGCTCACACTTTTTAAATTCCACTGGATGACTGGTTTCCAGCTGGGACTGATGTTTGGACATTTTTTTCGAAAGTGGTTATATTCGCCGCAGGCAAAGCAGAGCCCAAGTAAACCCGAGTTATACCCAAATGGTTGCATGTAGCTTCTTGAACTGAGGTTGTTGGATGAGCCACGAAAAACCTTCCCTCCAGGAAACGTTGATATTGGTTGATAAAATCATTCGTACTTGAAAACTTTGCACCGGTGTAAGAACCAGCATCATCACGAGAATAACATGACGTGGCCGCACTCTTGCCACGTGAGCTTTTTACCATTTCATGTTTAAATGTTGAATTATGCTTAAGCCGGCGCTAGGGGCGTGGACGGTAGTTTGCACTTTACAGTACTGTCCATGAACAGACTCAATCAAACCGAGCCTGCAACATTTTCAATTTTGCCGTGTTGGACTTTCTCTCTATTTTATCGACACATCAGTGCCGTGTGGAGGCTGTTAAAAGTCACCCCGTACATTCAATCAGGGATGTTATATTTCCGATCCTTAAAGATCGTTCAGCACGACCTAATTGTTATCCGTGTTATTTGTGCCGTGTGGCGGCTGTAAAAAGTCTCCCCGTACATTAAATCAATGATGTTATATTTTCGATCCTTGAAGATCGTTCAGCACGACATTATTGTTGTGCTTGTGGTATTTTTAGTTTAAACGTTTTGGCACTTTCTAGTTGGGTGGTGCCAATATTCCTACTTGAATAATGTTGAATCACCGTTAGGATATGTGGCCTGCTTTTTAAATTTGTCTTTTGACGTTATATCTGTGATATGCAGCTTTCATAACCTCTGATCCCCTTTCAAAATTCCATTTTATTTAGTTTAGCCCATTGTTCCTCGTTTAGGACACACGCAATTTTTACTTGGGGACCATATGCCACTTTTCAAGGAATGGCACTTGCGTGTCACATTGAAGGTTCCATGATAACCGCCATATGAACACATCTGCGGATGTTTCAAAATTCAAAATTTTAGGTCAAAAGGTCATGTTAAATGTTGAATTCTGCTTATGCCGGTGCTAGGGGGCGTGGACGGTAACTTGCACTTTCCAGTATCGTCCATGAACAGGCTCAATCAAACCGAGCCTGCAACATTTTCAATTTTGCCGTGTTGGGCTTTCTTTAGGGATTCTGTATTTATCTATTTTGTGCTTGTGTTATTTTAGTTCTTTCTATTCGGTATCTTTCTTGTTAGGTGGTTCCAGTATTCCTCACTTGAATACTATTGAATCACCCTTAGGATATGTGGCCTGCTTTTTAACTTTGTCTCTTGACGTCATATCTGTCATATGCAGGCTTCATAACCTCTGATCCCCTTTCAAAATTCCATTTTATTTAGTTCCGCCCTTGTTTTATCGTTTAGGGCACAATCTTTTTATTACTTGGGGACCATACGCCGCTTTTCATGGAATGGCACTACTGTGTCCCATTGAAGGTTCCATGATAACCGCCGTATGAACACATCTGCCAATGTCTCTAAATACAAAATTTTACCATCACATGTTTAAATGTTGAATAATGCTTAAGGCGGTGCTAGGGGGCATGGACGGTAGTTTGCACTTTACAGTACCGTCCACGAACAGACTCAGTCAAACCGAGCCTGCAACATTTCAATTTTGCCGTGTTGGGCTTTCTTTAGGGATTCTTATTTCTCTCTATTTTAAACGTTTGCGCTTAAGAGCTCGAGCCTCAGCCTTGTTGATTCTGCTTTCGTCTTCTGAATCACTAGCGACGGGATTTGTTTCATATTGTCTCACAGTTTCCCAGCCGCCTGATGAATTATCTGCGATGCGTTTCAATTTGTTTCGTTTTTTAAACTTGTCTGATAGTTCTAGACAAAGCTCTTTAGAATAGTCAAACTTCTGATTATCTATAGCAAAAACTAGCTGCTCTACTGTACTGCTCATGTCACTATTAAATTCATATTGTATCTCGATTTTCAACTTCTTCATTTCGTTAACGACACTTTGAGAATTTCCTTGAACTTCTGCACGCAGAGCTCTTACTTCTTTCCGTTGCTGCCTAAGTTCAAACAAAACTTCTCTTATTGAAGAATTCTCTGACTGTAGAATAGAAGAACTAGTTTCGTCATTTTCAGCCATGCCACATGTACATGTACAAAATAACTTCGGTTGTGTTAAGTGTGTAAATTTTAACGATGTAAACTGGTCGGTTACCGAAAGCTGAATGAATTTACACAGACTGAAATACTGCACGAAAATATCGTGCACTCATGTCAAGCTTTACTAAATATACTGACGATGACTACGTTACCTTAAGGGAAAATAATTTCCTTCTAATTCGTTCCACAAACGAAATAAATTATATTGTTTTTATCTGTGTATATATCAAATAGAAATCCGTCTCATTGCATGTGGACCAGTTGTAAAACTATCTTTATTTGGGAAATTCCTAATGCCGTGGTCGACGCCAACTTGCACGGTTTTAAATGGAATACATCAAACATATATCTGCCCACTTCTATGGATTATTTTTTATATAAATATAAACCCTTATATATAGAAAATTCAACTGTATGTCTGAATTATTTAAGAATTACAGAAGTTAGGATATGGTTGAATTAACTCTGCATGTATACTAGTACATGTAGTTAACAAGATTGTTACTTGTTACAAGCAATAGCAAAATGTCTAAAGTTATCCACATACATATTTATATCCTTGATGTTAAATCCATGTGATGGTACATATAATTTGTAGCTATTCATATTCTCCAGCTTAGATTAAATGTAATTTATATATTTTTTTAAAATTATTTTCAGGTACATTTATCTTTTCTAATAGTTGGGCACACCCATGAGGATGTGGATGCAGCTTTTAGTAAAGTGGCCGATAAATTGCGAAAAACAGATGTTGAGACAGTTCAGAAATTTATAGATCTAGTTGATGGAAAGATGTTGGACAACATGTATGATGTAAAAAGCTGGCTCTCTCCCGAAATAAAATCGTTAACTGGTGTAAGTGGGCCCTTGCACTATAAATTTTGCAAAGCAGCAACAAAGACAGATGGTTTTTATAAAGGTGCCCAAAGTAATTCATGGATTCCAATGGAATATACTATACTTAAAACCATTCCAAAAAATAAGCCCAAAACTTTAGCCCCAGATTATTCCAACATAGACAAAGAGAGACAATTGAAACAAATTGAAAATATTAAACATATGTTTGAAAATCATGAAACATGGAGTATTTGGAGAACATTTTATGACAATATAAACAACAAGCCCAATACAGAAAAAACGAAATGGATTTTGGAGGAACTTCCCAGACAAACATATATTGAAGCCACAAACAGCATAACGATTTCAGAGGAGGTAGATAAACAGATTAACAAAGAAACAGTTGAGCCAAAGGTATCTTGGATATTTATTTATATTGCTTGACAAAAAGAAAAAAACGAACATTTCTAAATAGTAACAGATTACAGCTTAAAGGATTGAAGCAGATGATTCAAAATTCAAATTTCACCTTATACCTATGTAATTGTTGTGTTCTTAAGTCAGTGTGAGGGCCATGCATTTACCACTACAATCGATGAATGGGCTAAAACAAACCAAGCCTGCAACATTTTAGGTTTTGGTGTTTTGAGCATTCTTTAAGAATTCAATTTTTCTCTATTGATTATTGAGATTTTGCTATATTGCTTTATAGTTTTTCCTTAAAGTTTTGTTGTTTTGATAGGACCTTAATTTTAAGAAATATAATATGAATTGTGACACAAAATTTGAAAAAAAATTTTTTTATTAACATTCAAACGTTTATATGTAGTCTAATTTTAATTTCGGAACTAACATCTAATAGTCTTATTTTGAATTTGGAACTTACAACATCTATAGTATTTAAAAACTTACAACTTAACAGTAACTTAAGAAAATTCAGGTGTTAGCTGTATTGTGATATTTGTGGACATTATTATAAATAATATTTGATAAACTCTTTCCATCACAGTGAAAAATTAAAAAGAATTAACTTGAACTTGACATCTTGTGTTGTGTCATTTATGCATCATATAATTCTTTTAATGATTTTTAAAATGTGAAAGTTAATTGTTTGAATATTGAAATAATTAATGTTTTCATAATAAGTACTTTAAAAGCATTTTGACTAGGAAATGCTATGTTACATATAACAGAAAAGGATAACATAACTGTTCAGGAATTTCTTTTTTTTATAAATATTTAGATAACCATAAAGAAACCTAGGCAACAGACACAATCAAGAATAATGTCAAATGAAAAAGAAAGTCTTTGCCGAAGAAAACCAATCAGAAAACCAGAAACAAAAGCGGAAAAACAGGTAACTTTCAGTAGCTTTATATATTTCATGAAGTCAGTACTCAGTTTACTAAAAAAAAACAGTCACTAGGCTGAGGGTTTGAGCCGCACCAGCAACATCTGTTTTTTTTATGTGATAAACCTGTCCATATTATATAGATATTCATTTCTGTTGATATGTTGATAAAAAAAAACATGCAGAATATTTATTATAATCTACTCACACAAAAAACATATAAAAACAGGTGCTTTAGAAACGTATAAAGAATTATGTAAAGTTCATTGGACCCTGAAAAAAAATGTCAATTATTAGTAATTATCATGCTTATTGATGTTATTCGCTAGTCACGGCGTATACAAAAGCATTTACAGTTTGCGTTCATTGAATGACTTGGATTTTAGTTGCTTGGAGTATGTGTAATCCTTTGTTAAAAGTACTATAGCGATCAACTGCTACATTGATAAACAGCTGTTATGTTGTTATAATGAAAGCGATGTACAGTATGATACTGTTAAAGTAGCACGAAATAACTGTCATTTTTCGGTCCAGACGTCTGGATTTATGTAACGGTTATTTCGTGCTACTTTAACAGTATCATGTTAATTTTGTTGTTATAATGAAAGCTATGTACCGTATGATACTGTTTAAGAAGCACGAAATAACCGTTAGTCTGGACTGAAAAATAACAGTAAATTACCTGCTATTCTTGTTCTATTTTATAGATATTAAGGTCAATCATAAATCGCAGGAATTGCTGCATCATTAATGTGACATTCATAAATGGAAAAAAGGCTATACTGCATGCGTATATATAGGGGAGGAGACTGGGAATAATTTTATTTCAATATTATTTTTTCATGTTTTGGACATCAAATACATGTAGGTTTATACTGTACGTTGTTCAGCCGTTGCCTTCAGAAACTGTAATTTAGGCCGTAGCGACTTAATATTCGCGGAATTTGCGGTTACTACATATCCACGAAAGTTTGTCTCCGTGAAAATGATGATGTTGTGAAAAACGCGAAATATTGTATCCGCGAACATTTCTAGGAATACAGTATACTGATATCATTACGTGAGAAAAATAAACAGTTTATCTTATTTTTAGGCTTTTTTATTTGATTAAAAGTCAATGTTGTCTTACATTACAGATCAAGGACGGAAAAAGGCCCATAATAAGGACTGTCAAAGACTTGTGATGATTCCGCTCACAGATGAAGAAAAGAAACACATCTGGATTTTAATTCTGTTAAACCTGTTTGAAAATTGTATAATGTTATTGTTCCTTTTTATATATTTAAATTTCTTGAAACTGTATTGTTTACTTGAATTGCTGTATTATTTAGAAAACCTGTTTCAGGCTTTGTTGATAGTGCATACAGGGCAGGTTGCATTAAGATTTCATATAGGGTAATGATTTCTTTGTATTTGCTTAGCTGATTACACACTTTTATGGGTATTTTTTGCATAGATGACTTGCTCTCATTTAGCAATTAGGAAATATATTTTTCTTATTTCTCTACTGTGATGCAATTTTTTTTTCATGTATACTACCATTAAAAATCTGCAGAACAATTTCTTGAATGTAGTTGATTTAATGTTATTACCATTTGGTACCTTCTAAATAGTTGAAAATAATTTCAAATTATGTAAGTTGTAAATTGATCACATATTACTGTTTACTTTTTTGGCAAACTAGAATATATTGTAATTTTTGGTATTTAATCTTTGATTGATTACACATATGCTAAGTTACATATTTTATTTACTATTTTGTTAAGATTGATTGATTCTGAGAAAATCCGAGTTTCATTTCCATGCCAGTTTAACAGTTTTGTCCTTGAATGTATTTCTATATATTTCTGTTAAACTATTTTGTTAAGCTACCTTATCAATTTTTGTCATGAAATGTATTGATATATACTTAATTTATTTATTGTGTTTAAGTAGCTTAATATTTGCATAACAATTTATATGGTAGTTTTAAAATATTACTTAGAACTTTGGAACTACAGTAATTCTTAGATAAACAGGCGCTCCAATGAATTTCAGTGGTTCAGCTAACATATAAATTTATCGGATAACTTGAAATTTTATGCTGTTCTTCTACTTGATATTATACAAATGTTAGCTGGTTAACATTTCAGCTAATGAAATTAATTTTAGTTTTGTTAAATCAGCATCCCAGCTTAACTGTTAGACTTATTGATCATTTACGTTCTACTTTAATATGAGAAATTGTGAAGCTGGCATTTTTCTTCTTCAAATGAAAATGGTTTTCAATTATGTTAACAATTTATCCTACAGTTTAAAATGGTTTTTTTGAAATATTACTTTGATTTGAGAATTTGAAACTGATTTTTACGATTTTGTTAAACTGGCTTAACAATTTATTTGAGAATTGATATGCTGTAATTCCACTTGGATATGAGAATTTGTTAAGCCAGCTTAACATTTTTCTTCATGTAAGGAAAATGATTTTTCGATTTTGTTAAGCCGGCATAACAATTTATCTTACAGTTTAAAATTTTCTTTGAAACATTACTTTGATTTGAAAATTTGTTAAGCCAGCTTAACATTTTTCTTCATGTAAAGAAAATGATTTTTCGATTTTGTTAAGTCGCCATAACAATTTATCTTACAGTTTAAAATTTTCTTTGAAACATTACTTTGATTTGATAATTTGTTAAGCCAGCTTAACATTTTTCTACATGTAAGGAAAATGATTTTTTGATTTTGTTAAGCCGGCATAACAATTTTACTTACAGGCTGTAATTCCACTTGGATTTGATAATTTGTTAAGCCAGCTTAACATTTTTCTACATGTAAGGAAAATGATTTTTCGATTTTGTTAAGCCGGCATAACAATTGAACTTACAGGCTGTAATTCCACTTTGATTTGAGAATTTGTTAAGCTGGCGTAACATTTTTCTTCATCTAATGAAAATAATTGTTTGATTTTGTTAAGCTGGCGTAACAATTTAACTTACAGGCTGTAATTCCACTTGCATTTGAGAATTTGTTAAGCTGGCGTAACATTTTCCTTCATCTAATGAAAATGATTTTTTTATTTTGTTAAGCCGGCATATAAAATTAACTTAAAGTTTGAAATTTTGTGCTGTAATTCCACTTGGATTTGAGAATTTGTTAAGCCGGCGTAACATTTTTCTTCATCTAATGAAAATTATTAATCTTACAATTAAAATTATTTTCCATTTTGTTAAGCCGGCATAACAGTTTGTCTCACAGTTTGAAATTTTCTTTGAAATATTTATTTGATTTGAGAAATTGTTAAGCCGGCGTAACATTTTTCTTCATCTAATGAAAATAATTTTTTGATTTTGTTAAGCTGGCGTAACAAAATAACTTACAGTTTGAAATTTTGTGCTGTAATACAACTTGGATTTGAGAATTTGTTAAGCCGGCGTAACATTTTTCTTCATCTAATGAAAATAATTTTTTTGATTTTGTTAAGCTGGCGTAACAAAATAACTTACAGTTTGAAATTTTGTGCTGTAATACAACTTGGATTTGAGAATTTGTTAAGCCGGCGTAACATTTTTCTTCATCTAATGAAAATGATTTTTTGATTTTGTTAAGCCGGCGTAACAAATTAACTTACAGTTTGAAATTTTGTGTTGTAATTCCACTTGGATTTCAATATTTGTTAAGCCGGCGTAACATTTTTCTTCATCTAATGGAATTATTTATCTTACAGTTAAAAATATTTTCCATTTTGTTAAGCCGGCATAACAATTTGTCTCACAGTTTGAAATTTTCTTTGAAATATTTATTTGATTTGAGAAATTGTTAAGCCGGCGTAACATTTTCTTTATGTTGTGAAAGTGATTTTTGATAATGTTAAGCCGGCATAACATTTTATCTGGTTGATTTTTATCTTATGAAATGATAAATTTTGTTATTTATATCGTATAAGATATTGTTAAGCCGGCGTAACATTTTTCTTCATCTAATGAAAATGATTTTTTGATTTTGTTAAGCTGGCGTAACAAGTTAACTTACAGTTTGAAATTTTTTCTTTGAAATATTTATTTGATTTGAGAAATTGTTAAGCCAGCGTAACATTTTCTTTATGTTGTGAAAGTGATTTTTGATAATGTTAAGCCGGCATAACATTTTATCTGGTTGATTTTTATCTTATGAAATGATAAATTTTGTTATTTATATCGTATAAGATATTGTTAAGCCGGCGTAACATTTTTCTTCATCTAATGAAAATGATTTTTTTTTGATTTTGTTAAGCTGGCGTAACAAGTTAACTTACAGTTTGAAATTTTCTTTGAAATATTTATTTGATTTGAGAAATTGTTAAGCCAGCGTAACATTTTCTTTATGTTGTGAAAGTGATTTTTGATAATGTTAAGCCGGCATAACATTTTATCTGGTTGATTTTTATCTTATAAAATGATAAATTTTGTTATTTATATCGTATAAGATATTGTTAAGCCGGCGTAACATTTTTCTTCATCTAATGAAAATGATTTTTTGATTTTGTTAAGCTGGCGTAACAAATTAACTTACAGTTTGAAATTTTGTGTTGTAATTCCACTTGGATTTCAATATTTGTTAAGCCGGCGTAACATTTTATCTGGTTAATTTTTATCTTATGAAATGATAAATTTTGTTATTTATATCGTATAAGATATTGTTAAGCCGGCGTAACATTTTTCTTCAGTTAACATCAGTTGAGTTATTGTTGTGTTTTTTTCACAAATTTATTAGTATGTAGCTTTGTTTTATTATTTGTTAAGCCAGCTTAACAATTCTTCATAATTAAATTACTGTTGTCAAGGTAAGAGCTTGTTTGATTTTGTTAAGCTGGCTTAACACTGAGTTATGTCAATTAAATCACTGTTAATTAAAAGATACAAATACATTTATGTTGATTTTTTGCTTGTCTTTGTTCTTTTCTTTCTCAAAAATGGTAAAAAGGGGCATCCTTTTTGTAGTGTAATTTGGCCATAATTGGTACGTGAATTGGGAATGAGTGGACATTCCCTTTTTAAAATAGAAATGGTTATACGTTCATTTTTTGTTTAGAATTGCATTCACAGATGTAATCGTACGCAGGTTGTCATGGAACATTAAATTGATACACATAAAGCTAGATTTTATTTTTGAATTCCGTTTCGACTATTAATTTTGATTAAAGAAGGTCATAGTTTTTAGTTTAGTTTAAACATAGTTTATTTCAAACAAGTATACACATTTACAATTTGCAAACAGAACTTTACAACACATGAAATGAATGAAAAAGGATCAGAACCGAAAGCTGATGCTTATATAGGTCTTATCCTAGTTTTTATTTGCTAAATATTGGCAGTGTGTATATGTATGTACATGGATATGCTTGAAAGTACAATGAGTAATTATGTAATAAGAATGAATTTTATATTATATACAAAACATATGAGTTCGTAGTTGGTTAGTAGAAGGTTTTGTAAAATAATCAACTATCTGAAAAAGAGAGGAAAAGAAGAAATAAGATAGCAGAGAAAGAAGGTATTTCAATACGGCACTAACAGTATGGCATTGATAAAATAAGGGTATCTCATAGTAAATCGTAAAGTAAATCGCTTGCTTTTGCTGATATAATCTTGAACAGTAAGAAAAATATTACAGTTAGTATTATCACTCATGTTACAGTCGCCATGAAGTAGTGTGTGCAACGTTATAGTACAGTAGTTTGATAAGGTGTTCATGAAACTTTCTCTTATTCCATTATAAAGTTGGCAAATAAAAAAGTAATTGTGTGTAGTTTCACTAAGACCACAGCTACATAGTTCTGACTGAGAAATGTTTTTTCTGAAAATATGGTGATTAAGTGAACTACATCCGGTACGAAGCCGTGTGTGTAGAACTTGCAGTTTTCTATTCCCAATGTAAAAATAATTTGGACATTTTAGATTATGTTTCAATTTGTATTTAAAAGATGACAGTGATGAAGAATTTCGAATTTCACAGGAAAGTTCATTCCAGTCCCGTATTACGGACGGCAAAAAGGAATTTTCATAAAGCGTTGTTCTTGTGCGTACGGTTTGGATGTCCTCGGCATTACGTAAGTTATATCTTGAAGTATTTCCTACGGATGGCGGGACTAGAGACGAAAGATAATTTGGTGTGAGATCGTGAGTCATCTTGTAAAAAAGTATTAGCTTGTGATTTTTTATTCGAGTATGGAGAGTTTCCCAGGGTACTTCCTATTGAAGTTCATGGAGAGAAACAAGTTTTGTAGCCCCAGAAACGATTCGAGCTGCTTTTGGATTTTGTCTGGTTCTGTTTTTTATCCCCCGCCGAAAAGGCGGCGGGGGATATAGAAATAGTCTCCGTCCGTCCGACCTTCCGTCCTTCCGTCAGTCCATCCGTCCGTCCGTCCTTCCGTCCGATATTTCTGTCCGGAGCATATCTCTAAAAGTATTTGAGTAATCAACTTGAAACTTCAAAGGTGGATAGACCTCATTGAGCAGTGCAGTGCACAAGAATAATAACTCTACTCTGTATAATTTTTGAGTTATTGCCCTTTGTTATTTTTCAAAATTTATTTTTGTCCAGAGCATAACTCCAAAAGCCTATGAGATATCAACATGAAACTTCATAGGTGCATAGATCTCTCTCAGGAGATGTGCAGTGCAAAAGAATGATAACTCTACATGTCAAAATTTTTGAATTATTGCCCTTTGTTATTTTTCATACTTAATTATTCACCTGAGTGGAGCATAACTCAAAAAGTGTTTGACATATCAACATGAAATGTTGGATAGATTTTATTGAGGAGGAATGTTGTGCACAAGAATGATAACTCTTCCCTATACAATTTTTAAGTTATTTCCCCTTGTTCTTTTTCATGCTATTTTGTCCACAGCTTATCTCAAAAATTATTTGAGGTATCAACTTTAAACTTCATAGGTGGATGGATCTCATTGAGGAAGAGTGCAGTGCACAAGAATAATAGCTCTACCCTGCATAATTTTTAAGTGATTGCCTTTTTTTTATTTTTTAAAATTAATTTTTGTCCAGAGCATAACTCAAAAGGCCTTTGAGATATCATTATGAAACTTCATAGGTGCATAGATCTAACTCAGGAGGTGTGCAATGCACAAGAATGATAACTCTATCTTTTATAATTTTTGAGTTATTGCCCTATGTTATTTTTCATACTAAATTTTTCAATTCAATTTTTTTCTCAAAAAGTATTTGAGGTATCAACTTGAAACTTCATAAGTGGATAGATTTTACTGAGGAGGGATGCAGCACACAAGAATGATAACCTACCCTGCATTATTTTTCAGTTATTGTCCTTTGTTATTTTCAGCAATCAGTATTCACATAGGTTTCAAATCTGTAATCACTATAGCCATCAGTTTTCATTACCAAAAGACCTCTTAAAATGGAATTATTCTGCTGTACTACATATACATTCTTCCAATGAGCAAACACATTCGGCGGGGGATGGCCATGTTGGCATGGCTCTTGTTTATATTGGGTACAATTGTCATATAATACGTGTGCATACTCTAGTAAAGGTCTGATGAATGTAAGGTATAGGGTTTCAAGGGATTTTCTATCTAACTGAAATTTAAATGATCTCATTATGTGGATTGTCTTCCAAGCTCGTTCTTTATTAGAATTGATATGTATATGCCACGAACCGTCGTTTGAAAAGGTAACACCAATGTGTTTGTTATAGGCTACAGACGATATCGGAGTGTCAGTCATAAATAATGGATGTAACGGTTTTTGAGACTTTCGAGAAATAACCATAGTTTCAGATTTTGATGGATTAAAGGTTACTAGCCAACGAGAAGCCCAAACTGAAATTTTATTAATATCTGATTGCAAAATATTGGCAGCTGATTATGGATAGTCTACGATGATATGGAGACTTGTATCGTCAGCAAATAAATGAACATCTGAACCTAGATTATCGACTATGTCGTTTATATATACCAGAAACAACATGGGACCCAAGATGGAGCCTTGAGGAACTCCAGCATTAACAGTTGACCAATTTGACCTTGTACCAGGAAGAGTTACAGCTTGACGACGATCTGAGAGGTAGTCAGAAATCCATGCAAGAAGGCGTCCATCCAGACCAGCAGTTTTTAATTTAAAAATGAGTCCTTTGTGTCAAACTTTATCAAAAGCTTTGCTGATATCAAAGAAAACTGTCCTGATTTCCAACCCGTCATCTAGAGCTTTACAAAATGTATTATAAAGGGACGTAAGCTGATTGACAGATGAGTCGCCTGGTGTGAAACCGGACTGTAAAGTGGAAAGAAAATTGTTATCCCGAAAGAAATTATATAAATGTTTAGATACAACACGTTCAAAAACCTTTTCAGGACAGCATAGTAGAGATATTGGACGGTAGTTATTTGGCATAGAAGGGTCGCCTTTCTTGAATACAGCACAAACATGAGCTTCCTTCCAAGACACGGGAACCTTGCTACATTGAAGAGAAAAATTAAAAAGAGAAGATAGTGGAGTTTTTAATTCCGATGCTGTTTCCCGTAAAATACGGTTACTAATTTCATCAGGACCTGTTGCTTTGTTGATTTTCAAAGATTTCAAGGCATCTTCTACATCTTGTGGAGTTATGTTAATAATTTCGAGTTTGTTTTGTGGATGGTAAAAGTTAATTATTGGCAAGTCTTTATCAGAGTTTAAAAGTGTGGATTGACTACAGAAATAAATGTTTAATAGGTTAGATTTGGCTTTGTTGTCAAATACCAAAGAATCCGAAACAGTGTCGACTAGAGGAGGGATTACTTGTTTGTATGAAGGGGAGATAAAACCTTTGATAAGATTCCACCAGTCCTTGGATGCAAAAGTTTCATTATTTAATGCTTCTGCAAGCTTTTGGATATGGTTTTCTTTGGCATTCCGAATTAAGGCAACTATTTCATTACGGACCTTTTTAAAAAGAAGGTCATAGACGGCACTGGTTAATGTAAGTAACCATTGTGGCGCCGTTAAATGTAGCAACGCCGCTATATGTCGCACTTACCGCTAAATGTCGCACGATTACCGGTATATGTCGCAACCGCCGCTAAATGTCGCCCCATTGTCTGCCGTTAAATGTCGCAATGGTACCGTTAAATGACGCACGATTTTGCCTTACCGTTAAATGTTGCAACACTGCCGCTAAATGTCGCAAAATGTTAATTCATGTCAAACAAGAAGCTGTTGGTATTCTGTTAATACATGTATTACCATTATGTATATAATCTGGGGACAAACTATCTATAATGTAGGAAATTATTTGCTGTAGTATTTAAATTAATTGGTTGAAATAACGTCATCTTATAAATTGACGACGACGATTTATCCCATAAAGCCCCCTTGTGATTAAACACATTTGTATACGTTTTTGTCTCCCGCCTATTCGAAGAAAAAGAGGGATATATAAAAGGTTCCGTCCGTCTGTCCGGTCCTTAACTAAACCATTCATTAAGGGATTTTAAATTAACATATGTTAACCAAATTAAGACGACCTGTCATGTGAAACAACCAGACCTCCGCGGTGGTCCCACTTGGAGATGAAAGGTCAATATTGTCTGATGGAGGGTACAATTCGTATCCGGTTTATAACTTTTTTGTCCATCAAGTTATTTGAAATAACTTTGCACAAATGCTCACTATTTAAGACAACGTGCTTGCGAGACAATGGTCACAGTCATTATCGCATAGTTTGGAACTTTTCCTTTGTTCTTACTAACCCATTTTACTCAGTACACTTTAATGAGCATTTGAAAACTGTATTGATATATAACAGTACAGTTTTTTCATTGCTTCATATAGGAAAAAAACTCGACTGATATATAACGGTTGAGTTTTTTTCGCACCTTGTATATATCAATGTAGTTTTTTTCACAGGGGCTCCAATGGGGAAAAGGTAACGAATATTACCAGTAGCAAAAAAAGTCAAAGCACAGAAGGCGCTGAATTTGTTTGGGTCTCAGAAAGTCAGAAAGGTGTAGGTTGTGTGATTATGAACCAAATTGTTTTTGTATAGTGCCACCAATGCTTTCCAGTGTTTTAACTGTAGTAAATTGGCTATAAGACTAATTGCAACACTGATATTCAATTCAATGTTTATTTGACTTAAACAGTTTAAAAAAAATGAGATGACCTTACTGGGATTTGAACTCCAGTCCTCTCGATTCCTAAGCGAGCGTGTAAATCCCTCGGTCACGGTGAAGTTATGTAAACTGCCTGAAGAAAACCATATTATTTTAAATTAGGGTTTGTAACACTTATTATTTTGACACTAAACCTGCTGTTTAACACAGATGTAAATAATCATGGAGCTTACTATAAGCATGTTAATCTATAAAGATTAAAACAATATTAGAAATCTTGACCATTCGGAAACTATTTTGCTTGAAAATTAATGCTCCTGTCATTTGACAATCTTTACGCAGTGATCTCCCCTGAATTTTTCGGCGTTAGTGTACATATAGAGGGAAGTAACCGCTTCAAAAAAGCGGACTACTTTCGCCATTTGCAATTAACAGCATCAGAGTCTGAAATTACGCTACCATTATGTGTTTGATCTGACGACCCAAACAAATAAAAATGGAATCAAATGAATAAATACAATGAAAATATAAACAAAGATTATTAATGAAATGAAATTTACTCTCATTTAATCAAAAAGGTACATCCGCTGAATGAATTATTTCCACTGAAAAAGGCCCATTAATCTTGAATCAATATTGGTAACAGTTTACAAACCGCCTCTAACATTGGATGTCTCTTGTATATCTTCCTTTTTTTGCGGCAGCGAAAACAACTTTTAAAAATTGCCTTATCATGAATAACTGTAATGTAGCTTACGATTTATTTATTTATTTATTTCTATTACAAAAAAAGAAAACATTATACCATTGCGATAAATCAGTTATAGTATATGAAACTCGTTAGTTACAGGGGTATAACACTGGCTAGGGCGACATCTCGGGATGTTTGTGAAAAAGATGGAAGGAGCTGTTATTATTAGCAGTTAGTGTCATGTTGTGTTAATTAGTTTTATTTTGATTCGTAAAAATCCAGTTAAGAAATATGTTGTTATATTTGTACTTAATAACTTTATGTAAAAAACATGTGCATTGTGATATTTCACGAAATTGCAGGTTGCCCCTTAGCTTTATTGGCAATACTAAAACCCGAATTTCGAATATCGTTGTGGTCTACATTGATGTCGTATTCTTTTTTATTCATTTATATATGTTCAAAATTTTCCTAAAAGAAGAACGTTCACCTGCAAATGAGTATTAGGCTAGGTAATGGAACTGTTGTAAACGATTATCCCATTGATTCTATCCATATTACGTTTATCTATTGACAAAGTGTACCAGTATCCAGGTGTTGAAGCTATCCAATTTTCTGCAATTACTGCTGTCACATGGCCATCTAACTTTTTATGAATACTTTACCATTACTTTGCATGGCTTAATAAAACTAAGCCTGCAACATTTCATAATTTTGCTGTTTAGGGTGTTCTTTTGGGTTTCAGGTTTTCTTTATTTTTAGGGGAAGTAGCTCATGTTTACTAAATTATTTGTTCTTTTCTGTCTATCTTAGGTATTACTTACTATTTTGTTGAATAAAATTTACCTGTTGTAAGGTCATCAAAAGCTTAGATGCCCTGAGGAGTGACTATTGATAGATGTTTTTACTTACTTTATATACCTTAGACTGGATTTTTCTAGATTGTTCAGTTAGTACATACCTACAGGTATTCTGCTACAGGAATCTTCTAATCACTATGTGAAACTAATTATTATTTTCTATGTGTTTGTATATAAATTGTTAATAAAATAACCTTTGGTAAAAATGAAAGGTAGAAAATTAAAGCTATGCATATAGGTGCTCATGTCCATATATTAAAACAGAGAAAGGATAACATCCTGAAGTTATCAATTTTAAACACTTGATAAACATGTATATGCAGTTAGTTATATAGTAAAGTCTAATGGAAGGTTAAAAGAGGGACAGTATTTGTTACTGTAAGAGATATGCATTTAATGTTTAGACACTCACACAAATCAATATTTATTATATGAAATAGACTATTTGAAATTTTTTTACATTATAGTTTTCTTTCTACAAGATTATGAATTCCATCCAAGTACCAATGTTAAAACTGGGAATTATTAATGTAATGTGCATACATGTATATCTTAGTATATGGATATAATGCGTATTTCTGTATTTAAAGACTTACAGTTATGATAAATGAGACTTGCATTTAAATCTATAAATGATAATACATGTATCGATTAGTCTACAGGTTATAGATGTTTATACCCAGCTGGCTAATAATAGTATCTATAATAGAGTTTATACATTATAGTTTTCTTTCAACTAGATTTAATGTTAGGATTTCATATTTATTTGATAGAAACTGGGAATTATTAATGTTATGTGCATAATGTATATCTTAGTCTTATAATATTTCTGTATATAAAGAGTTACAGTTATGACATTATTATTAAAGGGATAAGACTTTCATTTAAAGTTAAAAATGATAATACATGTATTGATTGAAAATGTCCTTAAACTTGGATCAAGCAGTATAATTAATAAAGTCTCAAAAATCATATTCTGAATAGTAATTCTATTTTTTTTAACATGTGCATAGTTTGAAAAGGACAACTTCTGTCTTATCTATTTGTAATGGAGGGACACCGGTCTCAACCTCCAAGTCTCCAGAGTCAACCCGACAACAGACTTTTCATAGAGTAGATTGTTACTTGCACTAAGTTTTATAGTGGGTGATTTGTGCCACATGAAAACCATCAAATTACAAAAAGTAACCGGGCGCTAGATGAAAACATTAAAAGATCTAAAGGATGCTGGACTTAATGGCAGACTTCCTCTTTTCATTTCTGGATTTTTAAACGGTAGGCACTTTAAAGTAAGACTTGGTTCAACTTTTTCTCAAGACCACCAACAAGAACAAGGTGTTCCTCAAGGAAGCATACTTTCTGTTACACTTTTTGGCCTTAAAATAAACAATATTGCTAGCGCTCTTACACCAGGCATAGATTGTTCTCTATATGTAGACGATTTTCTTATCTGCTATCGATCGAAAAGTATGAGAACAATTGAACGGCAACTTCAACAAAATTTAGATAAAATTCAGAAGTGGGCAATAGAAAATGGGTTTAAATTTTCAAAGTCAAAAACTCAATGTGTTCATTTCTGCCGATTGCGAAAACACCATAATGACCCTGAACTTTACATATCTGGTTGTAAAATTCCAGTAGTTGATGAAGCTAAGTTTCTAGGAATTATATTTGATAAAAAACTTTCTTTTATACAACATATTAAACATTTGAAAACTAAATGCCTAAAAGCTTTAAATTTACTTAAGGTTTTATCAAGTACAAATTGGGGATCAAATTCTTCCACATTACTGAAATTATACAGAAGTCTTATCCGATCAAAATTAGATTATGGTTCTGCAAGAAAATCATATCTTCAAATGATAGATACCATACATCACCAGGGTTTACGTTTAGCTTTAGGTGCTTTTCGCACTTCACCTGTAGAATGTCTATATGCGGAAGCTGGGGAACCATCGCTTTATCTTCGTCGTAAAAAGCTATCACTTCAATATGCAACTAGAATTTCATCTAATAGGAAAAATCCAGCTAAAAATATTATTTTCAAACCAAGTTATACTGAAAAATTTGTTAACAAACCAAAGGAAATTAAACCATTAGGCCTTCGTCTAAAAGATGATTTAGATAAACTTAAAATTAATCCAGACAGTATCCTTCAAAATGACGATGAGGATGTTCCACCTTGGACTTATAATTCCCCGGAAATAAATATTAACCTTTTAAATATAAAAAGGCATCAAATTCACCTGAATATTTCAAAGAGAAGTTTCTAGCAATTAAGGAAGAACATGAAGATTTTATACATATTTATACGGACGGTTCAAAAGAAGGTTGCAATGTAGGTGCGGCTGTGTTTGAAAATAATTTTACATCTAGTATTAGGTTACCAGATAATGCATCAATTTTTACTGCTGAAGCAAAAGCTATCGATTTAGCATTGTCATACATAGCACAGCATACCCACGATAAATTTGTGATATTTTCTGACTCGCTTTCTGTTTTAATATCCATTAAAAATAAAAAATCTGACAATATCATGGTAAAGAAACTTCTTTTACGATTTCATGATATACTAAAAACAAAATATGTTAAATTATATTGGATTCCAAGCCATGTAGGAATACGAGGAAATGAAAAAGTAGATGCTTTAGCTAAACAATCATTAAATTTTCAAAAAACTGACTTATTGTTACCTGCTTGTGATTTTAGACCGGCTATAAATAAACTCGTATCATCTGAATGGAAAGCAAATTGGGACAATGCCGTTTTTAATAAACTTCACGATATAAACCCATCTCTTGATATGTCACCATCTCTATCTCTGTCAAACCGCCGTGATCAAACAGTTCTTCTTCGATGCCGAATTGGACACACTAAAGTTACCCACTCTTATCTCCTCACAAATGACAATGCCCCTTTCTGTGTAGGTTGTAATGAAAATTTTACTGTCAAGCATTTTCTTCTTGAATGTCATGATTTTTCACAGGCCCGTAATAGATTTTATTCTGTAAATTCACTCAAAGAACTTTTTAATACAATTCCATCAAAAAACATAATTGATTATTTAAAAGAGATAAACTTGTATTCTAGGATCTAATTGGCTCATTTCTATTGTCATTTACAATGTTTTACATAATATTTTAAGCGTATTATAGCATTCGGCACGATATGGCCAGTTATGTGTTGACGTGCCGTAAAAATCCAAACAAACAAACAAACAAACAAACAAAGATGAAAACATGAAAATACAATCTACCACAAAGTGGTTCGTTTGTTGCATTTTCATGTTTTCGCCCAGTGCCCCTGATGCAAAATACAAATCAGCCTTCATAAAATTTCTTATCACAGAAAAAAAGGTTAGTTTTTTATCTGTACATAAAAATATATTGTACATGTATTGGTAAAGTTATGTTCACTTTCAAATTGACCTGTTATAGATAATGGCACAACCAATAACTGTCTAAGCCCTTTTTAGTAAAAATAATTATACAATATATGAATTGTTATTTTTATTAAGACTATGAGTATGTAAGGTTTAGTTTTCTTACTTGTTTAATTGAAGAATTAATCTTCCTGTTAATTTAAAAATCTAAAAGTATCTGTCAAGGTTTAGAACTGTTCACTGTTTAGGGTAGAAAATGTGTAAGCGGTCAGATAGCTCAATCACAACAGTCGCGGTACATTATTCTGTGGGTCACAGGTCCGAGTTCTAGTCAAGCTGAAAGTTTTTCTCATCCTGTGAATGCATAAAACCCTGAGTTTAATTCACTATGCTCTGTAAACATCAGAAATTCAAGGACACAAATCAATATAGTGGGGAAATATGTTATGGTTTAGAATTGTTTCATTATTAAAGAGAAAATGTGAAGCCGGCCGGATAGCTCAGTTGGTCTTCTGACAGTCATGGGTTCGAGTCATGGTCAGGCAGTTTCAGTCAGGGCTTAGAAGTGGTTTTTCAACACATGTTTGATTCATTTAACAGATTGTATTAAATTTGAAATAGACAAAGGAAGTATTGCGTGATACTTTTAGATCTACAAAAGGCATTTGATACAGTTGATCACACTATATTGCACATGAAGAAGTTCTTCTTCTTCTTCTTCATGAAACTTCAAGCATCTGCCATAGATAATGACATTCTTACATGGTTCAAGTCTTATCTTTAATAGACAGCAGCTGGTGGATGTGGCTGCTACTCATTCTACGACGACTACTACTACTACTTGTACCTATGGTGTCCCCATGAGGTTCATTTTAGGTCCTCTTTTATGTCTAATATATGTCAATGACAAGTCTGCAACCCTTTTAGCAATAAGCTTATATATGCTGATGACTCAGGTATCCTTGTATCTGGTAAAATAAATCTGAAGAAATTCTCTCTTATGGCATGAGTCTTATAAGATTGGTTAATTGACTATAAATTGTCTTTGCATCTTGGCAAGACAAAGTCTATTCATTTAGGTTTAAGTTTCAACTTAAACAGGGCCTAGCCTCCAGGTCACATGTAATGGTACAGCTATAAAGTACGCATCTTTTGTTAAGTATTTAGGTGCAAAACTTGATCAAATGTTTTTGCGTCGCCTTTGATGCTTTGCATCAATGCTTTTTTTGTATATATTTATAATGTATATCAGAATGCTAATTTTAATGTTACTGTTAGATTAACGCATGCATTTATAAACATGGTGTATAATTATGTTAGATATCGGTTATTATGGTCATTTAGATATGATATCACATAGAATATATACAATGACTAAAAGTTGAAAAGAATAGTTTGTTTTGCCCATTATTTCACACATTCTTTTACATGGAGATAATGCATTGTTTCCAAGAATCCGGAATAAATCTAAGGACACATGTATTTGAACCGTTCAGTAAAACATGTTTTGTTTATTGCTCTCGAGAGTTCTTGCCTTCTGAAAAGCTGACTTCGAGTTGTAAGTTTATACTGATACATATAAAAGTTCTTATCTATCCAGAAAACACACACACAAAACCAGCACAAAATGGAAGTCACAATAAAAACAATCTGTACGTTAAATGTGATACTACAATTTAATTATTAAAGACATTTCGATAATGACGCACACTGATTATAGACAAAAGCAAATGATTAATAAAGACAATAACACAAAGATGCACATTGACGTTGATCAATAAGAGCAATAATAAATGATGTTCATTAGCAAAGAAAAATGTACACGCTGATTTATAATGGCAATGGTGGTGCAAGTTGATTATTATAAAGACAATAGTGCAAGCATATCAATAAATAAATGTGATGCATGCTAAATAATAAAGAAAATAGTTTATTATATACTTATGAATGAAATATTGAGATATGCTGATGCAATAAATTGCATATCTTTATTTTCTGTATTTTCACTGTAAAAATTTATTTTTCACTGCAGTGAAACATATCTTCCGTATTTCCAATGGTATCTTGCCGGACTACATTCTTCGAAATTGAGCCAATACTAAAAAAATAAATGGGAATCTTTCTTATTCACCAGGTTAAAAATAAATGGGAAAAGGTACATAATTAACAGAAAATTCAAGTTTTGTTCTATTAAGAAAATTATAATATTTCACTCGTGGCTACTGCCACTCGAGACATATTTATTTTCATAACACTCGGTGAAAATAAATTCTGTATTTATAGAAAAAACTTGAATATCCTCTATATACGCTGATTTATAAAAAACAATAATGAAAGTGGTGCACGATGGTTAAAGCCACAATGGTATACGCTGATTAATTAAGATAATAAAGACTATAGTGTACACTGATTAATAACCAAAGTGGTGTACGCAGGTTACAAAAGGAAAATGGTATATGCTGATTGATAAAGACAATAACGAATGTAATGCACGCTGATTAATAAATAAAATGGTATACGCTGATTAATTAAGACAATAAAGGCTCTGGTACACAATAATTAATACAGTTCTTTGATAAATATGTATTGTCTTATATCTTTATTTTGGATGCAATTCTTCATAGTAATGGATATATTTATGCAAATTTAATTGATGCAATATGGGTTTTTGTTATAAATGCATCTTTACAAACTGTATTGTAAATGTCAAAAGGTTTGCAATCTGCTAAAACAAACTTATAAGTGGTCAATCAAAGCCGTAGACATTGCCATAGACATGTTATGCTATATATTATCATTAAATTTACTTTAATCATTAAAAATGTGAATTAATCAACTGTTAAGTGTTCACTAGACATTATTTTAACAATTTATACGATGTATAACACGTTTCAAACTTTCAATAACCTTAAAATTGCCACATAAAATATTGTTTGGATATTACTGATTAAACGGTGCACACCAACTTGCACCAGCACGTTTCTTCTCGGTTTCAATTGAGACTAATAAATCCTTCAGTTGTTGGTAATTCTCTATATAAAACAAATGTTCATTTATTGGTGGTGACACATACTGTGTAAGTTCATTCATCCCAGACGACGAGTAGCTGCCTATCATAAGACCGTATATGTCCGCCACAGGTTTAAGTCTTTCAACCGCAGCCAGAGTTTCTGCTTGACTGGTAGACCTTCCGTCAGTCAGAATAAGTACCTCGCGTTTAGCCCTTGTTGCATCTCTAACACCTGAAAAATGTGATGTTTGAAATTAAACAAGCATCCTTGTTAAGTACATACTCATTGCAGGAAAGTAGATTAGAACTGAACCTTATCTTACTATAAAGAAAGAGACACTGAATGGACAGGCACTTGATTTCACGTTTTGGACCTTGTTTAATCGTTTCAGAACATATAACAACATAATAAAAATGCTAAAAATACTGTTATTTCTTATTTTGTTTTATCAGCATTATCAAATGACGTCATGAATGACATAAATAAACCGAAATGCTTAACATCGTTTATTTCTTTAAAACCCTCATTTTTTCAATTTTATTCATACACTTCAATCATTTAGAAATATACGAAATAATGCTCGATGATAAAACGTAAATATTTTTACATTACCTTTGCTCGGCTGAAATAGACTCCTTGCTTGATCAAACGCTTTATGGGTATTTGTAATATCATCTACATACACGGCACGCATAATTGCATGCTGAATACCGACTGTGGTACTGTATGTATTGAAATCAAAGTTTGTGACTACATCAGATGAATACGTCACCATGGCGGCTTGGTCATAAGGAGACCCGGCAATCTTATCAAATGGGGAGTTTGGACACAGCAGACCAATAAGCTTGCTTGTTTGCTCCTTTCCAACTTGAAATTCAGCTTTACCAATACTACCAGAACTGTCCATGATGATCACTAAATCCCTTGGCAAATCTGGAGTCTGCGATATAGGTGGGCCTGGTTTGGAAGCTGGCCCATTTGGCCGAGCGAAGAAGTCTTGAACATTCTTTGCACTTACATTAACGCTCGGAATATTACCTGAAGAAAAACAAATATTCAGCCAATTTGACATTTATGTTTTGATTTAAAATTGTGAAATGTTAGCTTTACTTTAAATGATTTTATATACATGAAATTGAAAGGAATATTTGGGCTTCTAAATATTTATAGTTGCTATATTTAAAGTTTTAGTTGGTTGTATGATAATTCAGTTGATTAGTAAAATGTTTAGTAGTGTTCATCCAAACATGTCACGTTTGATTCATGTATCAGCTCTTCAGTTCGAATGGTATGCAGAAGAATTAAAATAGTGAAAAAAGGAGGCTGGACTGATCCATTTTCCATTTTTATTTTCAGACTATCCATTGCTGATGAAGCAAGAAAAACTGCAGCATGAGATTTTTGACAAAGTAGGGAAAATTCACCATTGTCATTTGTTTGCGTAACAAAACGATAAAGATGGGCTATCTATTGGAAACTAGAAGTTGGATTTCTATTACTGAATCTTTTGCTAACAAATGACTATATTCAATATGAAAAAAAATTATGTCAAGCGTGTACTTATAAATTAGGCCTATATATTAGACTAACCGGTGTATCGGATTTCCTCAAGGATTGGGCATTGTTTTCCTGATCCAATTGGTTGTGTTACAACGGTCCTTACTCGCGATTGTTGTCCAAACCCAAAGTTTGCGCTCCATGTCGACCAAGCTGTTACTTTACAATCCGCTGAATTTTAATTCGAGAATACTTTTATCAGTTATTGGTATTCGCACTGTATGAAAACGATTTTGCAAAATTGAACAAAAAAAAAAAAAAAAAAAAAAAATAGTAAAGATTTTGACAATTATTTTTATGTCATTAATGGGTATATAAACAAATTGACACCGGACATTATTTCTTTTCGGAAAAATCTTCTGCTTGCAAATCACTATTATGCTTGTATTCATTTATTAATTATCATTTATTTTTATTGCAAAGTTGATGTCTCAATATGACATAGCTGTTTTTCAGGAGTCATAAAACATGAAACTGATTATTCTGAAAAAATGTCGTTTCAAGATAATGTCATATGTGATTTTGATACTTAATGGTTAAGATAAAGATTATAATTATACCATTAAAATATTCGCAAAAAAAAAACAAACAACAACAACTTAAAATCCAACAACTTATTATTATGCATTTTTGACTTGTTAAAAAATTTGGCACATGCAAATGACTATGACTAACAATGACTATCAAAATATCACAGTGTAATTGCATACAGGTGTCGGTTAGTCGATTCTGGAGCCCTTTCTTGGGGAATGCATATGTATTTGGGCTAACAAAACAAATCCAACTGCGACAAGATATGAAGAAAATTGTAGATAAATCATTTAGTTTTTCTAAAGTAGCCTAACTATGATAAGTTCTGTTCTTGAGTACTTCGAGGGGTTAGTTTAAAGTTCCAAAAATTCTTTGCAGGTATTGGTAAACTTTTAAAAGGGTACACGATTATAGCAACAGTAAAAAAGGGAAAAAATGAGTGAGTACAGTAATTATTTGTCTTTTCAGTTAACAACATACGTCTATTTGCTTTCACAACATGCATATTTATTATCTTTAAGACGTTTTTTTGTGAGAGAAAATAATAATAATAATAATAATAATAATAATAATAATAATAATAATGATAATAATAATAATAATAACACTACTACTGCTACTACTACTAATGATGAATATTATCATTATTTTATATCAATACAGCTTAAATGTTACCATGCATATGTGATAATGATCTTCTATTTTTCAGACATAGACATACATGTATTTAATATCAGATGTAATGCTACTGACGCCTTCTAACAACAAAATGACATTTAAGACATGTTATAAAAGAAATTAACGAAAATATAATACCAAATTTATGAAATACTAAATTATCTTTTTTAGTTTTATGAAAATTTTATAAAGAGTTGTGTTTTGTGTCTTATTTTTCAACACGACCACCGGCTACTCTACTTCTATGCTACAACCTATACGGCAAAAAGAGAAAAAAAAACATTATACGATGGAGTCTTCTTCATTAATTTCTTTTCGTTCCGACAAAATTATTAAAATTTCAAGGGGATATCATTATCTATTTTCTATCAGTTGCATACTTATTATACTATCAGGGGGCGTCCGTGGCCGAGTGGTTAAGGTCGTTGACTTCAAACCACTTGCCCCTCACCTCTTTGGGTTCGAATCCCGACAGGGACTTTGGATTCTTTCATGTGAGGAAGCTATCCAGCTAGCTTACGGAACGTCGGTGGTTCTACTCAGGTACCCGTTCGTGCCTGAAATAATGCACGGAAGGGCACCTGAGGTCTTCCTCCACCAGTAAAGCTGGAACGTCGCGATATGACCTATACTGTGTCGATGTGACGTAAAACCCAAAAACAAACAAACAAAATTATACTATCAGTATATACGATTTTCTGTAGTATTCGTAAGATAGACCAACATTTCAGCAGTTGAATGTGCTTATATTTAAAGTGTTTCATATAAAAGTTAACTTTCTTTGACAATGTAATTTTTTTAATGGACGTAAATTACCTTTATCATTTCCAAGTACATGTATACCTTTTTAAACATAGATTTTCGTGAAGTAAGCCAAACAGTGAAGCAGCCGGTACATATTTTGTATTGTCTTGTTTTTTTTACTGTTCCGGCTAGTCAGAATCCGCTTCCGACTGGTAAAGGTGTGTCTGTCGGAAATTCTATGGTATTTTTCCGTCGTTAAGCCGAAAATCGAACACTAAATGGTCATTTTAACTCATATCTCGCCATTTCCGGCTGACCACTGTGAGCGCAAAGCTCAATTCCACAGAACCCTGTTTGGTGGGATGGTTAGTTGCCGCTGGTATAGGTGTGTCTGTCAAGGATACTTGTTCAGTCGGAAATCAAACTGTAAATGATAAATTTGCTCGCCCTTTCTAGGGTAAATATTGGCAAATATAAAATTTTATGATTATGGTGATAAAAATGGGGTTACATTTGGATTTTTAACAATGTGGCCATACAAGAAAAATATGGAAGAATGGTAATTTTAAAAACACAACAACAAGCTTTACAAAGTGTATATGTATTCTGCTTATATCAGAGTTTGCGGGCGTGGACCTTAGTGTAAATAGCTTTCATTTAACACAGGGGCCGTTTAGAACAGGCTCAACCAATTAAATACTGAGCAGGCACAATTTTTCAAATTTTACTTGTTTAACAAATTTTAAGTTTTAAGTACATTTTTTAAGTACATAATTTAAGCTATTAACTATCAACAAAGAATAATTCAAAACGTTAACAAAGTTCATTATGACCTTGGCCTTTGAATGTTTGACCTAACGTTAACATATTACAGTTACCAGTGTGCATCTGCATACAAAATATGATTTTTTTGGTCAATGTACTTTGCTTTAATAGACAGTTTAATGTTTTGGTCTATAAATGCGTGTAACATGTAGAACTCATCCACGGACAAATATCGAAGATCCTACACAGGTAAATATGCACCACATGTTAAACGTATGTGACACATATGTTTTACATATATGGTAGAAACATATGGTTTCTCCAAGAAAAGTACCCCATATGTTTTACATATGGTGCAGAACATTTGTTAAATTCTTATGAATTATCATGTTCAGGCAAATCAATTTCTGAACACAATTAGCCATTTGTAATGAAAAACATATACTTTCTATACCATAAATGTAACATACAGTGTCCTTTTCTTGGAGAAACACTGTTTCCTACCATATGAAAAACATATGTTATTCATGTGTATCCATATGAAAAACATATGAAAAAGATGTGTCTGCACCATATGTAAAACATATGGGGTACTTTTTTTTTGAGAAACCATATGTTTCTACCATATGTAAAACATGTGTGTCACATACGTTTAACATGTGGTGCATATTTACCTGTGTTAATGACGAAACAAAAACTTAACAAAAAGGTAAACTAATTTGGTGCCGGCGCCGAATGGATTATTTTTTTCTCGGAAAGTGATACTGAAATACACAGTCCATAAGAACCTTCTTCTACTTACAAATAAAGGGAAGAAACAATAAAACAACAATTTGATAATTTAATTTGATTAATAAAGATTTTGAAAATCATTTAACAAGCTGAAAAATGCATGATAATCGCCGATTAATAAAGACATTAAAGACATTAAAGCAATGGTTAACGCTGATTTGAGGAGACATTCAAGACAAGAAATGGTTTCAATTTCAAGTTTTATTGAATATATATCCCAGTTTGCATATTTACAATGATATATTATACTGATAAACAAATGGTTAACATTGATATAAGTAAAAACAATGGCACAAATGAAGCCAATTATACACGCTTTTTAATAAAGACATCTAAAACAATAGTAAACGCTTAGAAGAGAATGGTCGACGCTGATTAACATTAAAAATTATTTAACATGAATTGTACAATACGTGGATTTACTCGTATTTGGACAAGTGCATAACTGGAGAAAAAATATATTTGGCAAGACGTTAGGCGCGTCTTATATAATTTCTCAGGCTATGTATTAGTACAGATATATTTGGTATTGTATATAAATGATCAGGATCCATGCTGTTCGCTTACCAACTCTATTACAAGTGGAGAAACTGGCAGCGAACAGCAAAGATCCTGATCAGACTGCGCAGATGCGCAGGCTGGTCTGGATCCATGCTGGTCGCAAACGCACTATGTTGGTTTTGTCGTGATGCGGCTCATTTAATCAAATATCTAAGATATTGATTCAGTGCGATGACGGATCATTATACCAGTACCAGTTTTAGTTTTGATTCCTGTAATATTCTTTGGTTTCCTTTTAAAAGCTTTAAACGAATAACGACAAAAAAGGCCTCGAGAAAAAACAACAATAAAACAAAATCAACAAGAAAAAAAAAACACACACACACGCACACGCACACACACGCCAACGCACGCACGCACGCACACATGCACGCACGCACACACACGCATACGCACACACATACGCACACACAGGACCCAAAATCCCAGCAAAAACACCCACACAAAGCAACAACAACATCAAATAAAATATGTCGAAACCTTTACATTTTATATGCACGATATTAATTACTTTAACTCTTTTAAATCGTGATCTCTTCCCATTACAATCAGAGAATATACTATTTCTGCTAATATCACACATTTTAAGAGATGTATTTTAAGCGGTGTGCAAATACCCCACCATACGTAATATTACTTAATATGTTCATTTGACAAATATATTTACTAGTTATATTCTAACACTCCACGTGATTTTGCACTATAGACTATATACCCTTTTAAAGCAATAATAAAAAAGCATTTTTATTTATAGTTGTTTCATTCTTATAATGTTTTCTATTCATACAATACCAAATTAATATCTCATTTACACTAACGCCACATATTTGATCCATATCAGTTAATAAATATTTTGACAAAACGGCGCCAATCCGTAAGCAGCGTTATGACGTCATTCTAAGTGAACAAGTCATTCATAAACGCAGACGTCAGTTCAAACAATGGGGCACTGATGTTAACACAATACAATCCATTGAAGGACGTAAGTTTTATCCGTTTTTATATTTTGACGTGACGTCAAATACAAATTATATATTTAACTCGTGCAATAAATTCAGTGAAAGAAATAACATTAGTGATCTTCCTTATTTTATCTTGTTAGAATCGAAATAACATCGGTCTTAGTGGTGTTTATCGGCTATATAACACCGGTTTTGTCGTTTTGATGTGAACAAACTAACCACTTAGGCCTACGGCTTTCATGGTCAATTCTTTCGCATCAAAACTCCAAACCGGTGATAAATAGCCGATAAACACCGCTAAGACCGATGATATTTCCTAATTGAAAACATTCTGTAAATTTCACAAAAATTAGTATGGAGTAATGCTGCTTAAAAATGCCATAAGGGTACTACGGATTAAAAGGTGCACACCGATTTGCACCAAACTGCAGCTTCGCGTTTGTAATATATGATACTAAATCTTTTAGTATTTGTAAATTTTGGGCATAAAACAAATGTTCATTTATCGGTGAAGACACATATTGTGTAAGCTCATCCATCCCATCCGATGAGATGCTGCCTATCATAAGACCGTATATGTCCGCCACAGGTTTAAGTCTTTCAACCGCAGCCAGAGTTTTCGTTCGATTGTGAGACAATCCGTCAGTCAGAATAAGTACCTCGCGTTTTGCACGTGTTCCATCTCTTACACCTGAAAACATTTCCTTTTAATATTGAAGATATTAACATTGTATAATATGCCTTGTGAAGTATTCTATTAGTAAAGAAAAGAAGATTATAACCTTATCTGTAATCTAACTGATCAACGAAGAGTGCAGCGAAATCAGTATGAGGTAATGCAGTGACAGACAAGTACCTGTTTAAACAGTCTGTAAATTTTGAAGACATATGTCGACCTATTTCATTATTTCTTTTACGTGTTCTGTTTCTCATGAACTTCTTGTTACTTTGAACTTTTAGTTGAAAACTCTGAAGTCCGTAATTTGACAAATGTTATTTTGACATTGTTAATACTATTTCAGAATTAAAAGAAATGGATTCGTTTTGATATACAATATTTGCAATGTAAAACAATTATCGACATCAGATTTTTTTATGCTTTAATGTTTACACAGGACCATGCATAATGAGTCCCGTACAACTTTTTACGTATTTTTCTCACGCTTTCAATAATTGTATATTTTACTGATACATATCATTCAGCACCAAGATATAGAAACAATTGATAAAGTAACGTAGAATAACAGTACCTTTGCTCGGTTGAAAAAGACCCACTGCTTGATCGAACGCTTTGTTGGTATATGTACTTCCTCCGACATATTTGGCCCTTTTTAACGCACTCTGAATACTCACTGTGGTACTGTAGGTACTAAAATCAAAGTTTTCAGCCACATTCGTTGAGAATGTCAACATGGCGGCTTGGTTATATTGATAGGGGGACCCGGCAATCTTATCAAACGGTGAATTAGGACATAATAATCCAATTAGTTTGCTGGTTTGATCTTTTGCAACTTGGAAGTCAACATTGCCAATACTACCAGAACTGTCCATAATGATCACTAAATCTCTAGGCAAATCTTGACTTGGGTTTTTTTTTAAAAGCTTTCCCATTTGGCCGAGCAAAGAAGTCTTGAATATTCTTTGCCGTAACATTTACGCTTGGAACTGTACCTGAAAAATATGTTTGTATGTCATTGTTATGTATTTGGAATTTGTTTAGTGTTACTACAGCGCCGTTTAAAAGCAGTGTTATATTCTGTTGATTAATTTCCCGATTTCGACCATTACCATTTAATACCAGTAGTTAGTAAGGTCAATCTATGGTTTGGCCAGTCGCCTCTTTAAGTTTTCTGTATCATTTTAGATTTTGTTTTAATTCAAGTTTATCTACTTAGTAGGTGACAGCGTCAAGTTCAATTTATTCAGCGGAAAACAGTCATAATGCAGCCATTAAAGATTGCATGTTTGTGTAAATCAGAAAAGCTACTTTTTTTATTCTACCGAAAATTCTAGTTTTTGTCTTATTTTACATGTGTTTAACACACACTAATTTTTTAAAAATAAAGGAAATATTTAATAAAATGTAATCGCGATAACCGTTGCGTTTATATAATCAATATACACGGCTGCTGAGAACTTATAATTCGACAAAATAGAAAGGTAGAGAAGCGAGACAAAATTATGCATGCACGAATTACCTTTAATGTGTCACTAAATTACATCTTAAAAAGTTGTTCTTGCATACATTATCTTGGCCATGGTGCTCTGATGCCGGAGTTTACTATAAACACGAAATATTCACATTTTTATGAGGTTGAAAGGCCCAGTTTATAGCAAATTCGGAATGAAATACTACACTCTGGAGCGGGGTTCTCTATGCAAATACTTGAAAAAAATGCCGGGATCTCAAAGAATATCAATGACTTACCAGTGTATCTGATTTCCTCAAGAACTGGGCACTGTTTTCCGGTTCCAGTAGGTTGAGTTATAACAGTTCTGACACGTGATTGTTGTCCAAACCCAAAGTTTGCACTCCATGTCGACCAAGGTGAAACTGTACAATCCGAATTTGGATCTAAATGCGAGAACATTTTCATGAGCTTTAAACATCTTTACTTGATTTGAAGACAAATTTTGCAAAACGTATATCCATTTATACAGAAATTGTTCGACAACCACAAAACCCCCCAAAATTGTTATTTGAATAAACCAATACCTTTTTGTTTCGACAATAGTTAGGTAAATTGCATTTGTATTAGGCAAAGTACAACAAATCAAAAGGTGTTTAATTCAAACAAAATTGTACATTAAGAACTTATATATATGCTTTAGCATGTCAGAGCAGAGATAAAAACCTTGTAACAATAATAAATACATAAATGTTTAAAAAGGAAAGGAAACAAATACAACTTTTCATATCTGATAAAATCATGAATTTTAAAAATATTGAATGATAATCGACATCTAAGTTGTGTCTTAGAAATTAATAAATAAATAAATAAATAAATAAATAAATAAATAAATAAATAAATAAATAAATAAATACAAACAAACAAACAAATAAACAATGACATGCAAAATATTTACATAAATTAATATGTGTGACAAAAAAAAAGGAAACAAAAGTACCCCTTGTCTCTGAAAGGTGTGGACATGGCTGGCCGCCATTTTGAGGATAACGCATAATCCGTCTAATTCTAGTCTGCTGTCCCGCACTGGTCGGTGAACTCCAAGACGACCATTGACTTACACTACAATCTACCTTTCTATTCCAAAATAGGAAAGCATCACTGACCATAAGACATAAGAAAAGCAAAAATACTATCGAACAATATGAAACCATATTTGTTTGATTTTCAGGAAGAGTCTCAATCTAACTGATTGGCTTTTGGATAACCCTTTATATAGCCACACTCAACCTAATATAAACCTTGATCAGTTACCATGAAGTGAATCTAGGAAGAACTTTAATATTTCATAATCGGTATGTAATTTCATTACTAAAAAAAACAAAAAAAACAAAAACAACAACATCAAACAAACAAACAGAAAAAATCGATTCAATAATAACGATCAGAAAAAAATATTCAATTGCAAACACAAGTGCAGCCTAATTTTTGAAGGTTTAAGCAATTCAACAAGTCGGAAAATCCGCATTTCTATAAGGTTCTATAGGAATGTTATATGTTAATACAATTGGGGTATTTAAGTCTTATGATGATTTGGTTTTTTTTATTTGGTGTTGGTCCGGATGCGAAAAAAAATGCACTATAGATTTCTGATGAATAACTGTTTGAACAGATCATGAAACATATAAATTATTGAAATACAACATGAATAAAAAAAAAGATTTAAGAAGGGACCAGTGTTTAAGAAATCAGCCTCCACACTACAAAGTCAAAACCTTGATCCCTAAAGTACATATGGACACCGCATAGTAACGGACAATAAGTTACTGAATACAAAGGCAGATACGGGTGTAGGGATCAAAGCAGGATTGAAATAGGGAAGGACAAGGGACATAAAGAGGAAACGTTACAGGCAAAACAGGCATGAACATAAGAAGAAAGCAAGACAAATAAGCTAACAAATTTGTAAACATAATCACACCGTTAATACGATATTTATTGTCGCTGTGTAGTTGGAAACGACAAGATGTATATGACTATGAATACAAAAGCAGTTGGGCATCATCGAGAAATGGAGATAAGGAAGCTTGGCGCAATGTTAGCAAACAAACGAACACCCCATCACCCCTAAAAAAATAAACAAAGCAACAACTTATTGCAAATCGCAGTACAAGTTAGGACACTACAATGACGCAACCTAAGAGTGAAAAGGACATAAACTGTAACGAAAAGTAATGTGTTACTTTCTGAATGTACATCACACCATGTACAACGGCAAGAGAATCAAACATATATTTCGTAACACAGATACATTCTAACATGCCTATATATAGTGAGGTAGCTAGGGAACTGAGTTGAAATGACCGCTAAAGACAGGTGATCACTATATCAATGATGAGATGGATATCGAAATATGTTATGCTAAAACCGTTGTTCATGATAAAACAGTTTTACGGAAGCAGACAGATGAAATGCAGGATTTATTTCCTTTTATTATGTGATCTACAGGTAATAAATAAAGACAACAACAACAACAACAACAACAACAACAACAACAACAACAACAACAACAACAACAACAACAACAACAACAACAACAGCGAAAAATACAACAAAATTCAGATAGTGGCCACATAAATTTATTGTACGACATCTCTGTGCTACCCGTATATATTGCAAATAAACAAATTACATTTTTTTATGGAGGCAAGACATACAAAAAGGTGGAGAGTTACCTCGTGACGTGTAGTATATGCCCCGATCTGAAGAAAAGGAGATTCAATTATGAGAAAATGAGTGATGGCGTCTTTAAAATCAGATTAAATGTGCATTAAAGAATCTCATGAAAGAAAAACCAATTGATGAAGTTTCGTGATAAGATTTTCTATATGATAATTTTATTTCATACTTTTGGTGATCTATACAACGCAGGTACAGAATTAGATTATATATTTGTAATTAAAACAGTAAAAAGAAGGATTTCTGCTTGGCAAGGTCAAAGTTGATATGTATCTTTTCAGCTCATTACTTTCTAAAATCATAGATGAAAGGGGATGAATGAAGAACAGTCTAAAAGTAATTTCCGGCGAGATTATTTATTTTGGGACACAACAGTCGCAAACGTGGCATGATTTGGCGTTCCATCTATGTATCTGCAATAGTCATCTTGTAGTCATCTTATTACTTTTCAACAACATAACATCACCTTTGATTGGATACTGAAAGGACCAATCGTATAATTATGACACCTCTTCCCCTTCTCAATAACAACTTCAGGGTGTTATACTTTTGCAAAAATTGTAAAAAAATTGCAATATCAAACACTTGTAATTTCACCATATAATAAAATTAACATAAGTTACAAGATAGTTTATAAATGTTTTTTTTATTTATTTAATTCAACATTTATAAACATTTTCTGAGCCAAATATGACACTATAAACAAGATTGTGTCATCATTTATATTTTCATATCCACGTACAAAGGAAGTAAAAATAAGATGTTTTCTTTTTTGAAAAATGAAAAATCTATCTAAATTGCAAAATATCAGTACGTACACGTATGCGGTTAGACACTGCAGATACATGTTGTTTTTTCTTTATAAAATGCTGTCAGTTTGAATTATAGTCAGTTAAAATAAATACTGTCAAGCTATAAAGCAATCATTTCATTTGAAAATACATATTGGGGACACTCCTAGAAGATTATATAGTTGAATGCATTGTAAATAATAATGTCGATACAGTGAATAATATAAAAACAAGAATCTCTAAACACGCATAAAACGGCAGAATTGAAAACGTTTTGACTGACTGATCAAGTTTATGGACGGTGCTTGAAAGTTTAAACTACCGTCAACTCCCAAGCAACGGCTCATATAGAAATCATTTCATTTTTGAATTCGGAAACATCCGCAAATATGTTGATATGGCGATTATCACGAGACTTACAATGTGACACGTAAGTACCAACTCGTGAAAAGCAGCGTATGGAACAAAATGCGTGTGCCATTAACGAGATGCGTAATAATGAGCGAGACGAAACCTGCATATCGCAAACGACAAGCATTAAAAAGGATGCACATAGTCTAAGGTTGATTATACAATATTCAGGTAGGACTAGAAAAAAGTCAAATAGATGGAACAAAAAAAATAATACAACGCAACAATTATATGGCAATCTATGAAAACTATAAAGCCAAATAGAAGAAACTTAAAGATCCAGAAAGAAGTAAATGCAAGTTACCGTTTACTCCCTCTCCCCCCATGCACCGATTTCAGTTGAACACTGAAAAGGAGTCTAGCAGAGTATTTGAAAAAGGGATTTATACAAGCTTTAATCTTTTCCACAATAGTAAAAAATACATTAAAATATATTTTGCCTTTGTTGGCCTTAGCGCGAACTATTCAATGTATTAAAGTTATTTATCTTCAGGTAAACTGTTCAGGGACAGATACAAAATAGGGTTGTATGGGGGTGGGTGTGGGTGGCTCACATTTTGGTGGTAGATTCGACAAAAAGGAGAGAAAATAACATGATAGACGAAAAGCGTATTTTTAAGCTCTTTACGTTTCATTATAATAATTATTTATTATTCAATAAGGAATTTTTCCATCTATGAATCCATTATAGTTTTAGATATAAAGAGAACATTACAATTTAAGAATATTCAAGACATATATAAATGCAACACCCTGAAGAAAAGATCATTAAAACATGTGACAAATCATTTCAGCTTACAATCTAGCTATACAGTTTTTTTTATAAATCTTAATAAAACTTGACACCTTTTTAATTCCTTTTCAATTAATTTTAATAAGTGCTTTGGCAAAGAAAACAGAAAAACAAAGACAGTAAATCATATTGTACTGCGTAAAGCACCTATTTGCTACTACATGTAGTTGTGACTGTTATTTTATAAATAAATCAAGCTATGTAGGAGCACATTTGTCTCGGAACACATTTGTCTCACGATGTGTGACCGATGTGCTCGTAAACATTTATGTTTACGACAAATTGGAAATGAGACAGATGTGTTCGACCAGCAATAGAAAGGACACTCAAAGCAGATTTGTCTCACAGTCTTTCAGAAAATTCTAAAAAGGTAATAATTATGCTCGTCCATATCCGGCTATCAACAATTGTCCTGTGTTTTTCTGTATTTATAATACCGTTTTTAGGTCACTTCCGGTCAATCAAACACTTCCTGCCTCTGCATAGGAGTCACATATTAACTTAAAGAATATCCTGTTCTGTAATGTCACAATGAAAATTTCTTCCAGTACAGTATCCAGAGCCCAAACACATATACAGAGTGTCCTTTCTTATCGTTATTGATTGTGGATGCTTTAAGCTTTATAAATGATTTTAAAAAATAGTCTAAGCAATCAATAGCGGTTTGCATAAACGGGACATAAGTATTTTCTTATTCATTACGTGCGCAAGCGATTAGCTTTTTTACGTGGCCATCCGATACTAATACTATTACGTGCGCAGCGATAGCTATTACTTTCTAAAGGGATAGTTATTGCGTGTGCACGAGGATAAGTACATATTCCGCATTTGGGGCTTCATCGCATGAATAGTTAGACGCCCCAAAGGAGTGTCGAACCTATAGAGGTTAGGGGGAAGTGGTTTTTTTCGGAAATCACTCGGACACGGAGGCCACTTCAATGATCTCAGGAAGAAAATGAGAAAATCATCCCATACATATTTTGTTTTCCGGTCAGATAAAATATCGCCATTTTCCGACAGATCCGCCATTTGAAAAAAGCTCTTACAACGTGTATGAGTCCCTAAAATAATCCGGGAATGGCAATAATTATGGAATATCGGCCTCGCATAATCGGGGCGAGACGGGAAATTCCGACGAGATACGAATCGATGCACGAGGTATTTAACACGAGAGTCTCGCAAGTCGAAGTATCCCCGTTCGTACCACGAGATGTACAAAGTAGAGATATCGTTGCCTCACGTCATGTTTTGTCGAACTTTCGCTCTTCATGTCGTGTCTCTCGGTAAAATATCGCGCATCGCTTCGTGTCTGTGCTTTCAAAGGTTTGACTATGGTAAAGGAACCCAGCGCGGAGGCCCCATCTGGCCTTGTCGTAAATGGACACCATTTTCTTCTCTTAGCATGGCCACAGACGTCTAAATTTAAGCTATTTTCTGTTTAAATTTCATCCATTGATATCTTTTTGACATTTTGGTAAAATTGTACTTTGATAAAGTGAATTCAAATTTTTTAATATTGGAGGTTTCTTCCACGTCATAGCAGATTATTGTAAGTGATTTTATGTTAACAATGTGACGCTAGACATTTTTCTTAGAGATGCATGACTCCTACTTTTATCAGTTTTATTATACCTCATGATTTGTTCTCTAAAATGAGTCTAGCTTTGTTTTGTAGATCTTCGAAAAACGTCCGTTTTATATAGATTATTAAAGAGGAATACTATTTTTAGCGGTATTTGGCCTCGAAGGATTTTCTTGTCTCACGTCGAAGTACGAGATGCAAAGCGAGGCGCGAGATTCCAGCGAGATGCGAAACGAGTTCCCACGATATTGTATCGTTTAAACATCGCCTGATTACGTTGTTTCGTTTTTGGACATAAGCAACAACTTTTGTTTCTCTGATCCACTATGCACGAGGGTACAATTTGAAAACGCGATGGTGCGATGATGAAAACACCACGGTACTAATAATTGAAAAACGATGGCAGGATGGTGAAAATACGATATTCGTTGACTTGATGGTGAAAATAATATCGCGTTTTCATCATAATGTCATTGCAGTTTCATCATCTTACTAACGTATTTTCAACATCGTAGCATCGTGTTTACACCATCGTACCATCACGTTTTTACCATCGTACCATTTGTTTGTTTCACCATCATACAATCGTTGTTTTCACGTTCGTATCATCGTGTTTTCTCCATCGTACCATCGCGTTTTCATCACTCGTACCATCGTGCCATCGCACTTTAACCCATTGTACCAAGGAATGTCGTGCTTCAGGTTTAGCCAATCAAATTTTCTTGAATTAGAGGTATTAAAATACATTGTATTATATTGTTCAATGTAGGTTTTTTGTTTTAAGATTTTATATTAAACATTTGCAAACCTATTTATGAAATGAAGTAAAACGGCGAACCTCGATTCTAAAAAAAATTTACCGTGGGAAAAATATGTGACAATAATCATAACAAATGACATGAGACAAAATGTGCTTTCTGTCCCTTAAAAAACATGAGACAAAATGTGCTTTTTGTTCCCTTTAAAAAACTTGATTGGAGCACATTTGTCACACAAATGAGTGTTTTGGGGTAGACATTTGAGGTCCCATTTGTCTCACGTGGGACAAATGCGAACGCATCGGTCTTACGTAAGACAAATGTGTTCCGAGACAAATGTGCTCCTACAAAGCTATTCAAGTATGGCACTTTAACCTTCCAGTCATCTAAGCATATTAACTGATAAAGATCTCTATAAAGCCCCCAGTCAGGAGATTAACAACAGGATGCTATCAATTAAATGTTTTAAAAAGGGAGTACACTACTGCCAATTATGCATAAAACTGTCCAAAAAATATTCCAGCCCAGCTAGTAAACGTATCTTTGGGCTGACCTGGAGGCTGCAGATTTAACTTGTACAGAGAAATCCCATAAGATATAGTCATAAAAAGAGTTTCGCTGTCGAGTATGGACCCCGGACATGTCACCAGTCATGTCCTAAAGAAATAATTTTGAAGATCAAAGTAGTGATAATTTACCTCAATGAAATTTTCACGGAGTATAAGCCAAAGATATGAATTTTGAGCAAAAAAGGTCACTGTACAGCGGTCAATGAGAACTTAAAGTAACCTGTAACATGTTACAGTTTCCTGAGACAATATGAAAGGGTAGCCCTTACAAGGGTTATTGGTGCCAGCAAAAGCCCTGCCGTTCAAGCCGTCTAACCATGCTAGGGGCTAACGCACCCTTGCATATCCATCTCTTCGACCAAAGCCTATTTTGTTAGGAAGGGGACAACTCCCTGGCGGGCTTTAGTTAGGACATCGGAAAGCTGGTCTGCAAGACACAAGGGTTCATTTCTTTTTTTTCGCCGGTCCCCAGTCTTAAAAATCTTCTGGGCCGATGCCCGTGTCCCTTCACGCGAACGTTACACGTACCGAAAAGGGGAAGAAGGACGGCAATCTTTCATTGCCCAAACATAATTATTTGCCGTAATGGATTTGACCAAACATTTTAGCTGCTGAATGTTTTATAGTTAACAACGTTGTCTTAAAGTTACGATATAAAGTAAAAAGGTGTTACCCATTATTATTTTTTTGATGGACTTTTGATCCTAACATGTCTTGGAAACCGGGAAAACTACTAGTGCCCTTTAGTATTTCCTTGAATACATTTTTTTAAAAAAACATGTAGAAAGACCATAAATTGCTTTTGGCCTTTAAATTGGTCAATTTTCTGGCATTTTTTGCTTCATTAATTTAGGAAATGGTCTCATCGAGGAAAGGGATTCAAAATGTATCATCAAAGTATTTTCAACATTATGGACAACAGAAGAAGAAAAAAGCGTCAATCCGACAGATTGAATCACTACTTTAAGCAATAATAAATGTACAGTCATGTCTATTGAGTTAAAATGAGAAGGTACTCTCTTTGTTATTAAACCAAGACAAAGCACATGGGCAAATCTCGGAAAGTTATTAAAATCATTCAAAAAAGAAATTCATAAATAACCCTGTCGTTACTCTTTTTATCACCAAACCTTTTTATACAGTATCTGATAATTTTTTCAACAAATTTCTATATGTCCTCCTTGCATTAGAACTTTACTAAATAATTATTTTCTTACCCAATAGTTAGAGGTTTATAGGAACTAAACTCAAGTAAGGATTGTTTACTTTGATATTCAATATAATGATAAAAGCTAAACACATAATGAGCAAACATGATATAATACTATTATGATTAATATCAGGTATGGTTTTTTTCACTGTAAACAAAGATTAGATGTTTTATGACGTATTTAAAAAAGCCAAATTTGTCATCCATTTTAAAACAATTTTTTCCCAAAAATTAAGAAGAAGTGTTTTTAAAGGTTGTTTTGGGAAAAGAAAAAAAAATCATGTAATTTTAAATTATAATGATAATATTTTTGCTCTAAAAAACACATTTTATATTTTGTAAAAAATGCATTTATTGTGTAAAAATAAAATAATGACAGTTTGGAAACATGGAAATAGGTGGCGGCGTCCTTGGCGGAAAATTTTAAAGGGTTTTTGATTTACCCCGTTCCCCTTTCCTCCTGGGGTTTTAATCCTGTTAAAGACTTGGTTTTGCATTTGGAGGAATGCCCTAGCTGCTTACGGAACTAATGGTTCTATTCAGGTGCCAGTTCGTGCCTGAAAATATGCACGGAAGGGGTACCTGAGATCTTCCTCCATCAATAAAGTTGAAAAGTCGCCATATGATCTACACAAAGTTGTGCGACATAAGACCCAACCAAAGGAAAGGTAGTAACTTGTAAACCTAGCCACTTCGTATAATAAACTTAAAGGTCTCTATGCATGCTACATGATAGATCATGATGCTACAGTGACAAAGGCTAATTTCTTTAACGTTCCAAGAGGAGGGATAAGCTTAAAAAAATAACTCGTTCCAACAAGCCATAAAAATCTAAACATGAGTTTAAGAAACTTGCAAAAAGTACTTGTTTCAGTTGTATTTTTATTGAATTACAGAACAGTACGGATGCTATATTTTTGAATTGTACAATTATACATCGACATACAAATATAAACAAAATGACAATGAATATACACTATATATAAATTAAAATGATAAAATTCAAATAGGCTATTTTCATATTGACATAGAGTATTATTAATAAAGTTATGTTTTGTCTAGAAAAGAAGGAAATTCCATGTCAACAAAAATTTCTTATATATAAGAATACATTTATCAGTACATTTCATTTTTTATGATTTCAGCATATGAATCAATTTAAACAAACTAGGTCTTGTTTAATAGTATCGTTTTATATAATTCTTCTTATACCGTTACAATATTAAGGTAATGCAATGATATTCGTCTTTAACGTCATGAAGATTACAATATACACACTATTTTTCAGTTCTAACAGTTTTATTCGTATGGTATCTTCTCTTATATACATGTGATGAATGAGGAAAAAAAAGATATTCTAAATTTTGTAAGATATTTCCTTAACGCATTACTATTGAGATAATTTTCATGTATTATAACAAAAGAATATTTAACATGATTATATAAAGAGGAAACATATACGTTCTCCTTATTGAAATGCCAACTTTAAAATACAAAAAAAAGTTAAGGCGGTACAGGTTTTTTACCATCAACAGGATCTGGGAAATTGGCAAACATAATCTAAAATTTAAGACTTAATAACCAAGATCTGACATTTGCTCAGTCTCATTAAAATCAGATCATCGTTTTCTCTCCGTTACTCTTTGCTCACAGTATGTATGCTTTGTTCTTTTATGTATTGTTTTTTTTCTCTATTTTAATTTTACAAAGTTATACGAGTCTCTATTCGGTAATGCATTATCTGCCCAAAATAACTGTTTTGAACTTCGAGGTCAAGGAAACTTGAATATCTGCTACTTTTCGTTTTTATCATTACATCTTTTCTTTATTGATGCTTAAACGGTGTGGATGGGAAAAACAAAAACAGATAATATGCTGCCCTGTCTAACACCACTTTACTTTGTTATATTCAGTCGTCATCAGACTCGCTGTCATAATCAACCTCTTCATGATATCGTTTACGACCACGATAATCGTCATATCTGTCTCGATAATCACGTCTATCGTAATCATCATACCTGTCTTCTCGATAATCGATATATTCACGATCATATCTGTGACGTTCAGTATCATCACGATTTTTTCTTCGATTATCGATATAATCTGAGTCATGTTTTCTTCTAATACTAGTATTATCATCATCATCAGAATCGTCGTCACTATATTTGTCTCTACGTGAATTGTTTTCATCATGAGCATCTTCATGACTATCACGATCTCTGGAACGGCTGTTCTTGTCTTGGTGGTAATAATCTTTGTCAGCACCATAATCGATATCATCATGTTTATCATCATATGTATCGCTTTCATCTGACCGATCGTATTTGTTGTCACGATAATCGCGTTCATATTTTCTATACCTACTATCATCGGATTCAACATCGGAATATTCAGAATCGGAGTCATCCGAATAATACCTATCACCGTCATAGTCGTCATAATCGTCGTAATCGTCATAGTCATCATAATCATAATATTCATCATCGTCATCATAGTATCGATAATCGTCATCAAAACCATGTGACTGCATAATGACAACAACCTTCTCTTGGACAGTATCAAATGGTTGATTCTTAATCATCTCTATCTCCTTGGGTAGTTCTTGCAAACCGCAAACTTCACTTAGTCGCAAAATAGCCTGAAATATATGTTTTAGTTGATTAAAACTTTATTTTAATTCGATTTTGTAGAAAGGTATAATTGTTATAAGACAAACTCTCAATTTTGCTGCTGGAACCAAACAGTACTTAGCAAAAAATGAAACCAAGGCTCATAGGGGGTTGAATCTAACGCAATCTGACTAAAGTTCAGATCTACTTAGATCGTATATGTTTCGCCTTCTTTATAATTCGGATTTCGCGAGAAAGTTATTTTTAACCATGTTCACATAGGCATAAGAAGAAGTATGAAAATGTCGTTATCCGTGGAAGTTGAACAGATTGTTGATGTTTGTTAGAAAAAAAAATTGAAGTAATTTTTCACAAATTGACTTGGAATAATAGAGACAAATTTTAAGGGGAAATATTGTTTTGCCAGATTACCTGTCGGCTAAATGGACAACGCCATGTTTTTTCTTGAAAATTACCTACTCAGTATTGGTTTTCCCAGGGTTAAAATTAGACACCACATCGCTTTTAAAATTATGAAAGCTCGCCGATGATTGGCTGTGTGGAAGGTCACCAGAAACGATTTCGTATCTGGTAGCAGGTTAGATCTAAAAGCGGAGCGTTATTTAGAGCTGATTTAAATTAGATTGAATCTAACGCGACTGATGATTAAACGCATAAACCAAACGGCCACTATATTTACAAAATATATTGTGAAAATGCATATGACATTTTGCCTAAAGCTTAGGGCCATAACCAACAATAAATCTGAGAACAGAAATGCACCATATCTATTGCAATCATTTTACCGATAAAGAAGCAACGATGCTCATAACAAAGTAAATAAATAAATAAATAAATAAATAAATAAAAACAACAGCAATGAATAATGTCATACAGGAATTTGTGTACTAAAAACTTGACATAAATTACTTAACCTCAATGAATGTGTAGATCTGATTGTATAAATTTTATTTCAGAATGCTTTATTCAGCAAAAGAATGTTAAATTACCCTAAATTCTGTATAAATATGATAAAGTAAAATTGTCTTTTTTGAGGAAAGAATTTACCACTTTATGAAAATATGTCATAAAAGAGTAAAAGTTAATTTTACATCACTGATGTAATGCGAAGTAAACATAGACGTTGTTTATTTACGTTTTGGTATATTAAAAACAGTCATAGCCACAATAGCGTAAATAATAATAATAATAATAATAATAATAATAATAATAATTAATAATAATAATTATAATTAATAATAATAATAATAAAACAACAAGAGTAACAATAGCGTATATGCTAGAGTTAAAGCTTCTAGAAAGTTTTTTTGTTTGTTCCAAAATGTCTGTTTTCGAAAAGGACAGCCAGAATCTATGACAATGTAACATATGTCACTATTTTCATCTAATTTATTTATGTATTTATTTTGTCTATTCTGAATTTATTACCTTTTCAGTTACGTCCCATTTTTCTTCAAAATTCTTTTGGTCGATAGACGCTCCCTGTGCATGTTGAATCTACAAATAAAATTTGACACTAAAGCAAAGTGTATGTTTTCAAGTATTTTTTCATCTAATCGATTGATTTTTTCTTCATTCATCCACTCATTTTGGTAGCTATACTCGTAGTGACTAAATGCCAATGAAATACATGTACATATTTCATATTTCAAAAGGAAGCGCCCATGAAGGCACCGGAAAAGAAATTGTTTGGTTTGTTTCTTGGATTGAAACCCGCACTGACTCTGGATACACCACAGCGGTGGGGGTGGGCGGGGCGAGGCGGGGATAGGTGTCTAGTGGTTTGAAGTCAGCGACCTTAACGACTCGTCCATGGACGTTCCACCTTTTAACTTTATATATGTATAAATAGTATGTATCATTTTGAGTAATGAAAGATTGTACCTCGTTCCGAACATTTCTTATTCGAACGATATCAGCCACTTCTTCAACAACCGAATCTGGAATGTTTCTGTTCTCTTTCTCCGTCCACCACTTACTTCTTCCATCGAGTCCACATATATGTCTTAACAAATACACAAGTAAAGTAACATCGAATACATCAGAATTTGGTGCTGCGTCTTGAGGAAACAGTAAATCGTATTGCTTTTGACTTAAAATGTTCTTTTTCTTGCCGATTTCTATTTTTCCAAGAGATTTTTTCAGCTTCTTACGAAGTCTTTTAGGTGGAACGCTTTTGTTAAATCTAGCTTTGAGCACAGCTGTGGAGAGCTTGACCACTAATAGATTCAGTCGAAGGTAGTTATGTTCCTCCCTCTTGATAGATGTTTGTGATGCCATTGGAAGTGCTATCTATCTCTGAAAATATGACAATAATGTAAGGTTTTTAATCTACTTTTGCAAAAGTGCCTTTTTACTCAGTTTAGTGAGTGCAACGGTACCAAAGTGAAAATAGGACACTTTAAAAACTAAAAATGGTCCAGACAGAGTGTTATTATTGGCATTACTTTGAAAATAAAATGATATACATGTAGATAACTTATTATCATATTTTCAATAAGAAAATTACAATATGTATGTATGAATGTATGTATGTATGTATGTATGTATGTATGTATGTATGTATGTATGTATGTATGTATGTATGTATGTATGTATGTATGTATGTATGTATGTATGTATGTATGTATGTATGTATGTATGTATGTATGTATGTATGTATGTATGTATGTATGTATGAAGCTATTAATAAATATACACTTACAACTTTTTGCATTGATATTGCTTTTCCACTCTCTGTTTTCAGTTTAAATCCTATGCCCTATATCAAGACAATAATCGTTAAGATTACTTTATTATTATTTCTCACATAACGTAATCATTCTCAATATTGATATATACAATACATATTCTGATCATATGATATACTATTCCATTTTCAATCCTTATACTCAATAAACCAAATACGTACGTTTATAATTAGTTCATATTTTATCCAATACAATAACTGTAAAACGTCCTAGCTACACGTCTTCCGACAAATGTTTAAAATCGTTTTAATACGTTTTCATAACCGGTATATATCTCTCTACAATATATCAGAGTAAATGACTGTCTTTAATCTATATTTTCAGTTCGTATGGTAAACGTATAAATAAATGTTTCACAATACTTACTTTATACCGACTATGCACATAAAAGCGAAGGGAGATAATTTAAGAATACAATTGTAAGCGTTATTACAGGAGGTTAATCATCGATATTTAAATGTTAATATCTTAACGATCATTACCACATATTTACTCTAAATATAAACTGCAACCTACCTCATGAATGATATGGAACTTCGTAAATGTCTTCATTTATATAACAATTTTTAGTATTAAATTAAAACTTAATGGTTTATTCCTTTTTAACACTATAAACAGTCACGTAAACTGATCGATTAATCCATGTAGTATACGTTTACTCTTAGATCAACACATTCATATCTATTTTTAGATTTAGTTGTATAAACCAGAGATATAATATAAAACTGAAATAAAAATAGACGTACTGTAAACGATATTTTCTTTAACATAATAATCAATATTTGCTCTTGATTAAATTGCAATAAAGTCGCCGTACTGGACTTTATCTGTTTCTGGATATTGCTCTGTTATTCCTCTTGCCCTGTTTTATTCTACCACCATTGCTGGAGATCATTCCATAAAATATTTGCGAAGTGGTTTGGCTTGATTGTTTTGGGGTGCAAATACTTTTGCTCATTTGGGAGCGTGCTGCTTCAATCAATACAATTTTAGCATAAATATATATAAAAAAATACATACATACATACATACATACATACATATACCTACCTACCTACCTACCCCTACCCTACCCTTACCTACCCTACCTACAGACAGACGCACGCACGCACGCGCGCGCGCACGCACGCACACACACATACATACATACATACATAAATGAGTAAGTAAATAAATATAAAAAATACTGATATTAAGCAAATAATGTGCTGTTCATAGTACCTAATCTTGCAAAATAAATAAATAAGAAATCATTTAAGTAAGAAATTACATTTTTAATTCTGTAAATGAAATTTGCAGTCTACCTTTTACTTAAATTACTACATCTATTTCTTTTAAGCAATATGTAAGACATGAACCTCTCTCGGAACAGCTGCATTGCTATCACAGTATTATTACGTACAAATCATCATAATATTTATTTTTATTGATTAAAAATACATTTATAACTAACATACTTTAATAATGATTTGTAAATGATGACACGGCATTGTATTTTAAGTATGTTGCTAATGTATTACAAAATGGTTTTCTGTAAATAAATTCGATATGTACTGTTTTGATAAATTAATAGTTATGAACTTTGTACAAGTCGAACTAATATTAGGTTCTGTTAAAACCATATTGTTTTTTTTGTGTCCGTCGTTTGAACTCTAAGGAAATCTTTCAATATGACTATGGCAAACCAAATATTTGCATTTACACAAAACAGTTGTACAAATGAATTATTGAAAAGCCGGATGTCCATATATTAATAGCTATGCGTCATATCACTGAACCAAAGCCGAAAAAATAGAGACAATAAGAATCCCTTAGGAAAGTCCAAAACGGCGATATTGAAAATGTTGCAGGCTCTGTTTCATTGAGCCTGTTCATGGACGATACTGTAAAGTGCAACCTACCATCCACGCCCCCTAGCACCGGCTTAAACAGATTTCATCATTTAATCATGGTAATGGTGAAATTTTGAATTCAGAAACATCCGCAGATGTGTTCATCGGCGGTTTTCATGGAACCTTCAATGTGACATACGTGCCATTCCATGACAAGCGGCGTATGGTCCCAAAGTAAAAGAATGCGTGTGCCCTAAACGAGAAAACAATGGGCGGAACTAAATAAAATGGAATTTGAAAGGGGAACAGAGGTTATGAAGCATGCATATCACAGATAAAACGTCAAAAGACACATTTAAACAGCAGGCAACATATCCTAATGGTGATTCAACATTATTCAAGTAGGAATAATATTTTATTGATGGAACCACCTAAGTAGAAAAAATGCCGAAAGTAAAAACTAAAAGTAGCACAAACACAACAATAATGTCGTGCTGAACGATCTTTAAGGATTGGAAATATAACATCTCTGATTGAATAAACAGGGCCACTTTTTACTGCCTCAATTCGGCACAAACAACTCTGATGTGACGATAAAATAGAGAAATAGAGAAAATAAGAATCCCTAAAGAAAGTCCAAAACGGCAAAATTGTAAATGTTGCCTTGTGCCCTGTCCTGTTTTTGTTTAGGGTCCGCCTGGGCTTCTTGCCACTGGTTCTTGTTGCTGGTTTGCGTGGGGTTGCGTTGATTAAAAGCCACCTTTCCTTGTTGATCTTATTTATCATATTTTCGGTTTGATTGAGCCTGTCCATGAACGATACTGTAAAGTGAAAACTACCAACCACGCCCACGCGAAGTCCTTCAAAGAAATGATTTGATGAAACTTTGGTGCTTATGTTGATACTTTTATTGATATGATATCAATTGATCTAATAAAGATAGGGAAACATATATTGAAGATAGGGAAACAACTTATATTCTGTCAATTGTACAATGTATCTGTGTCAGAATTGTTATATAGCTTTATTAATCCTCTTAATCAAAGAAAAATTTAGTATGCAATAGAAAAATAGATTATGGTAGTGCCTGATATTTCAAAATTTATATCGCAAGGCTAAGAAAAAAGGAGCCCTTCATTTTTTGTGCCGAGTCTGATAATTCTTTAATATCAGGCACTTGTTTGGTATTCTATTTATCATGTTTTCAATTTTATTTATGCGTCTCAAATGAAACAAAAATCTTCCAGGAACCTCTCGAGTTCCTGCCGGCGCAGATATATATATATATGCTTAAAGTAATAACTGTAAGAAAAAGTCGCAAATATTGTGGTCAAATATAAGAATTTTTTTTATTCGATTCAATGTTAACCAGTTAGATATCTCAAACTAGAAAGAGGTAAAACTATTATATTCTCTTCATTAAATTTTAATATGTACTGATGGCGTGTCTGATACACTGAGAGTGACTGATAAAGCTAATTTTATCAGGCATGCACCTTATCAACAAAACTCAATGTAATGTGATGATAAAAAGTCATAAATCAAGCTCAAATATAAAGCTTTCAATAAGAATATACTTTTACAGAAAAGGTGAGAAAAAAGTCTATATTGGAACATTTGACACTGTACTTCTTATCAGATAAGCATTATCAACAGTACGAGTTCATGATTTATTTTACAGCAGTTCACAAAAGTATGGACCTTACGGAGTGAAAGGTGCACACCACTTATCACCAGCTTGTATCTTCTTAGCTTCAAGGGCGTTTACTAAGTCTTTAAATTGTGAGAAATATTTTATGGAAAATAGATGTTCATTTTTCGGGAAAGACACACATTTTGTGAGTTCATCCATCCCGGCCTGTGTGAAGTTTCCTATCATGAGTCCGTATATATCCGCTACAAGTTTGAGTTTTCCAACAGCAGTCTGAGCTAACGTTCGACTTGATGACTGTCCGTCAGAAAGAATAAGTACCTCGTTTTTAGCGAGTGCAGCATCTCTTACACCTGGAAAATGTGATTTTTAAAAGTAAAGTTAAAATCAGTCCATTAAGTTTAGTAATTAAGGTTGATATAAAAATGTTATATCTTTTGCTGACCTTTTATACAGCTCCAAATGTAAAATTTTGTAAGAAGAGATAACAATAGACGTGAGATTCCTACAGTATGCCCATCACCACGGCAGGTTCGAATCCCACCAGGAACTTTGGATTCTTTCATCTAAGGAAATCCAGCTAGCTAACGGATGATTATAAAGTCAACATGTGATATGTTCTGTGTTTGTGCGACTGAAAACTAAACAAAAATTGTGAGATAATGTTAGCAAACAAAACAGTTTAAATGTCAATGTAAAGTTAGAATAGCAAAGAATCAAACGATCACTCGAAGGATTTTGAAAGTTCGTATGCTATTCAAACAAACATTCAATTGTACTGTAGTAGTAAAGAATAAATGATCAAGTGTCCATATAAATATAAAAATTTGCAAGGTGCTCTGAACGTTTAGCTGGCCGATTATGAATTTTCCATTCTGGGCTGAAAAGACATCTTCATAATCTGTCATGTGAAATTTATAAAAGGATGTAAGTAAGCTGAATTGTGTTACTGTTTATAGTAACAAGTGTTATGACATAATATATTATATTAGACCTATTGCACTTCTGTTTTCAAGTACTCTACGCAACATTGTGGGCCAATTTCAGGATAATATTATATTATTTCGGCAGACAGTGCAAGTTGAGTCGGAATTAGCAAATATTTTATTAAGCACACACCTTATTTAAAAACAAATCTTGGCCAGCTTGTCGTGAAATCGTAGTGTAGACCTACCATGACATAAGTGTAATAATACATGAATAATAAGGCTCAGTTCTTTTTAAAATAAGAATTATGATTTGCCTACCTTTGCCAGGTTGAAAGAGAACCTTTGCTTGATCAAACGCTTTGTTGGTATATGTCAACCGTCCTACATATGCAGCGCTTTTAATGGCATTCTGAATACTGACTGTGGTATTGAATGTATTGAAATAAAAGTTTGTAGTCACATGCGTCGAATACGTCACCATGGCAGCTTGGTTAAATTGATAGGGAGACCCATCAATCCTATCAAATGGTTTTGCCGGACACATCAAACCGATAAGTTTGCTTAACTGTTCCTTTGCTCAGACAAAACTCGTTGTGCCAATGCTTCCAGAACTGTCTAAGATAAGAACCAAATCTCTTAGCCTTGGAACCTGACTGCGGCGACTGACAGGGCTGAAAGCTAAGCTTTTAAGTGGTGTAGCAAGAGATTGCCAACTTGGTCTCAAAAAGAAGTTCATGAGTGATTTTGCAGTTTCTCTAACATCTGGAGTCATTCCTGTCAAATATATTGCAATTGTCAGTGATATTGCTAGATAATGCGAAATGATATTGAAAACTATAATTTAAAGATGTTAAGTTTCAGTTAATGGTTCAAAACGAAATCTAGTTAAATTTACACCTCTACAATTTAACGTGTTTATGTATTTGTGGTACATTTTTCATTTTACGAAATAATGTAATTTTCAATTTAATTGCATGTTTGTACAAGTATAAAAACCTTATTTATTTATTTTATTTTTGCACAAATATTATTAACATCCAATCATATAAATAATGATACCTTTGTTTAATGTAATAGTTAAAAAATGTACAGTGAACTGTTCAATATGAAAGCTTTGTATAAATGTACGGATAAATGTACGGAAATGAATTTTAATAAAAGCAGGGCAAAAATATGTCACTCAGGAATAACTACGTGTTTAAATCTGATACTCAATCTTTATTTACGGTTTTCCGTTTGAAAAATTGTGACTTTATTTACGCGATGATGGGAAAAGACGGGAGGATAAGATAACACAATGACGAAAACACGATACTGAAAGTAAGACGGTACGGATGAAAAGATGATGAAAATACGATGGTACAATGATGAAAACTCGATGGTATAATGACGATAAAACGATGACGCGATGGTTATTTCATGATTATAACATTACACGTAAAATCACATTTTCCCCATCTTACCATCGCACTTCCACTACCATGTCATCGTTCCAGCGTGCCATAGTACTTTCGCCATTTTAACATCGTTGTTTTGATCAGTTATCTCGGAAATATGAATAAAGTTATAAGCACTGTTGAAACGATGCCGTAGATAATCTCAAATTCACGCTTGATTGTTCTACGTTGACTGTATCAATTTTGCCATGATTACATAGATGCATTGTGTCTAACCCTTTTCGATTACTTTAGAAATTTTTGTATCAATATTTGTGTGTTATACTTTGTTCCCGGTGGTAATCGTGGAGATAACAGGAACATAAACAACATAGGTTGTACGATAGCCATGTACAATAGCTGTGTACGATATCCATGTACGACAGCCGTTCGGTAACGTATCATTAACGATGAGACCAAATGAATGATACAATGCATAACGGTAGCTTGAGTAAGGCTTCGTCTTGACACAATGCTCACAATGTTAGAAAGTTAACAATAGACCGCTCTGTTGCTGTTTTATACCGTGGGCACAAAAGTTACCCAACGCTCCGTGATTCCCGATTTACTACATACGTATCATTGACAAAACGTGTAAAACTTATCAAACATGAATTTAAAACGTAAACAGGATGAGAGACCGTATCAGAACGAATTGGACGAGGAAGCATGATTGACCCATAGACTAAAATGGCTAAAATATAAATATCGGAATTGCGGCAAAAATTATCAAAGTGAATCGTAAGATCTAATGTAAAATACGCATAAATGTGAACGTTTTGATATATATTTATGTACTTCACTTACCAGTATACCGGAAATCTTCAAGCTTATATGTTCCAGTTGGTCGTCCTGCACCAACCGAAGCACTATTAAGTGTAGTTCGAACTGAATTAGATAGTGGTGCTATGACTTGCCTTACTCGCGATTGTTGACCAAACCCAAAGTTTGCACTCCATTGCGACCAAGGTGATAATATATCTGGATATGAGAATAATTTTACAAATTTAATGCAATAATAATATCTCAATAGACAAACATTTGTGAACTTACACTTTTTTCCCTAAAAGGATGACAGAGAATATTCATCCAAAATAGTTAAACATTTACCATGGTTAAACAATCAGTTGATGATGAACTTCGATTATGTTAGACCGAAATTGTGTTAGAACTAAATCCAACGGGTGCGATTCAAAAAGACTATAAATTAGAAGAGAAAGCTTTTGTTAATTATGGATATTGATATTCGTAAGTTCTACATCAAAAATAGATTGATACAAAGGAAGTAAACAGTAATAATACAATTGTTATTTACAACACATATCAATGGCATCAAATAAGTCAATTCTTATTAACAGCTGTAATAAATATTATACACGATAGATTGATACGACATGGTTATCTTTTGTACAGTACACTGTTGTCTTTCATTAAAACTTCTGAAAACAAACATCGCTAAAGTTTTAAGTATCCACTCATTTTCAGATCAAAATAAATTAAAAAAAAATAAATACAATAGGTTTCTTTTCCGCAAAAAAATCTTTTTTAATACCTTGGTACAGGTGATCGAAAAAGAAATGAAATTCATCCTCCTGCGTGATACATAGTCTACAATTTCATAATAAACTGTAGTTGATTTTATGTCTAAATTTACTTTATTATTTCGAAGAAATATTTTTCTACTAGTATATCTATCTTTAAAAGTCAGTTTTTATTGTTGTTTAAAGCATGTCATCATTGATCTTTACATGTGTTCACATATATTTTGGACTTACTTATTGCTACACAGAGATTATACATAGTCACTGGCTGACATTTTTTTCATAAAAAGAACAAATAGTTTTGTTTGCATTTTCGTTTACATTTGTATGTTAAAATTCGATTTAGTGTCATTCATGTAATCTAACATATATCAAATAGTTGCAAAACATATGATTCAACTTATTTATATGTTGAAAAGTCAAAATTGTGCGGCTCATTCAAAAAGACACTAGATTTTCACTGTCCATAACAGATATATATTGCCAATAAAGGCATGTCAATTCGGAATTTCAACAAAACTACTTCAACAAAGCAGTATGTGGCGCCGTTATATGTCGCAACACCGCTTAATGTCGCACTTGCCGCTAAACGTCGCACCGTTGACGCTAAATGTCGCAACCGCCGCTAAATGTCGCAAAATCATTTGACGTTATATGTCGCAATGTTAACGTTAAATGTCGCACGAATTTCCCTTACCGTTAAATGTCGCAACACTACCGTTAAATGTCGCAAGATGTAATTTTATGTTGAACTCAAGTTTTATTGTTGTATCATATTAATTAAATCTGCCTACTCAATTTGAAAGCGATTGAATTGATTATAATATATGGAACTGCGCTACAATTTAGGCGGCGATAATACTCATCTTGTAAATAAATGTATATTGTTCTGCGTTTGATTTTTAGCTGATCTTATGCAAGTACATATTGATAATTATACAATTGTCTACTATTTGTATGAAACTGCAAAACTGGCATTGTTCTGTGAATAGTTTAGTACAATTGTGTCTGTAAAATGGCAGAAGAGACAGGCTACCTGAGGTGGCAGTCTGATGGCCTAGTTGACTGAGGAGGCAAATTGTCTCGCTGACGACCTGGACCTTAGGAGTTTGCCTAACGCCCTGTAAGCCTAACGTTGGTAGCCTAGTATCCTGAGGAGGCCGCCTAACATCCTAACAGCCTATCGATGTCAGCTTTGCAACCTGAAGTTGGCAGTCTAACAGCTTAAAGTCGGCAGCCTAGTAGCTTAAAGTTAGTGACTTATATTATGAATATGGAAACAAGTTAAAATACAGTAAAATCACTATGAAAGGTCATGCAAAAGCACATACACATGCATGATTATGGGAAAAAAACGCCTTTACCTTTAGGGCACTTAACTTTGTAGTCTAAAAGCCTAAAGCTGGCAATCTAGGAGCCTGGCAGCCTAAAATTGGTGTCATGTTATAAAAAATGGAACGATCAAAATAATAAAACGGCAAGTTGGATTTTTCCTAAAATCTGCTAGTACAAAGGGCTTCATAATTTACACATTTATTAATCAATACAATAAACTTGATCACGACAAGTAACATAATTATTGCATAAATTTTAATCAAGTTATTGCCATTTTCAGAAGTTTGAGAATGCAATCCATTTTCCCAAGTTATATTCCTTTTTTTTCACTTTGAAAATAGGACCTTGTATGGTTAACCTATTCCGGTAAGTTGGATTTATCTTAAAAATTTATTTAATGATATCTTCCATATCTGGTAGGTTGATACCATTAATGGCCGTGTATTTTTTATGGAGTAAGGGGTCTCTAGTGTCAAGGTCACTGGTGTGAATTTTTTATAAAATTTTTGCTCATTAAGCCTTTTTTGTTAAGATTATGTATTTCATGTTTAATACAAACATGCCAAGGGAGGTCCTCTTCCTTTGGGTTTAGTTGGGGGTCCTGTGGGTAAAGGCCAAAGTCACCAATGCCAAAAATAGATTTTAACATTTTTACAGGTGTTTTAAAATTAATCTTTTGAAAGATGTCTTTTATATTTGGTAGGAACATGGAATTGACGTCTTCTCATTTGGATGGAGTTATGGTTCAGTTGGGTCAAGGTCACCAGTTCTAAAATAGATTTCTACACTTTTACAGCCTTTATTTATTGACAAATGTATTTCATATTTGGAAGGTAGATAACTTGCATGGTATTCTTCCTTTATATTGAGGAAGGGATCAATGGGCCATGGTCACAAATGCTTAAACAGATTTTAATTTTCAGGATGAAGTTCACACAAACAGTTTATGTTTTTATCGAATTTGCTAGTCATATGCGTGTTTTTATTTCCATTTTAACGTCAGAAAGGCAGTGGTCATTCATATTATTGTTGCAATAAATTAAAAAGATGTTTTCTTTACACATCTGTCCCATTTTTTTTTTGTTTTGAAAAATAAAGTTCTTAAAATGATCTTAAAATAATTACACTATTGTGCGTGTGTTTGTATTTATGGTCATTTGAACTTCACTATGACGTACTCGACATGCGCATTTTAGGACGAACATAAAAGTGGTTACAGATATCTAACCAATATCGTCGTTACATATGTACGAGTATAATTCATGTCTTGTGTTTTTCGAAAAATGTCAGATTTAATTTCATTGAAATATTTATCACGAAGATTTTCATTACAGCAAAGCAATGATATAAAAAGCCTAATTCTCTGGTCAAAACGGCTAGCTGTCTTTAGCCAAACAGCAAGGCCAATATGAGCTTAATCAATTATTTGTATTCTTATTATATGATAGTTACTGAGAATCTTTCATAGTATAAAGAGACTTGGCGAGTAAAATATCACTTGCCACAATGTCAAAGCGTAAATAGTGTTTGACAAATCGTAAAATGTACTAAATCTTGTGTACTTATTTTAACTTTGACATCTGCTTACTGTGTATGAATTTGCAGATTTATACTCGCCACCGGTTGCCAATATGGGCGAGTCATCCAGAAGAGTACAAGTCATTTTAGATTTTGGAGGATAGTGCTATAACAGATATAGAAAGATGTCACGATTCCAGAAGCTTCCCCTTCTTTAACGTGCCAAGTTCTTTTAGCACCCATACAGGGGACCTCGATTTAAAGTATCATCCGAAAGACTGATCAGTAATTTTAGTTGGCCAGCCCGGGAATAGAACCAACAAGGTCGAGGTTACAAGTCTCGCGCATTATGCGGGCTGGCTGCTTACAAAAATTCCCGTGCATATAATCGTAAAATTCGCTCATATCTAGCACCCGACTGCGGATCGAATACTACATGATCAAAGAGTACTACATAATATTTTTTTCCGATTTTCGTATTGACCGTGCTTTTCATACTATGTTTTTCACGTTTTTGCCGTTTCTGTTAAAATAAAAAAATTGCCTTGATATACAATCAATATTTCACGTTTGAAGTGAATATTTGTAATGTTTTTTCTTTTTTTGAAGATATAAAAAGGGAGATATTTTAGAAAAAATACCTTTCACCCATCTGTCCTTTAGAAATGCATTAGTACTTTCATATGAAATAAGTATTTTAAGTTTAAAGTGAATATGTTTGAAATAAGCCGTAACCAAAAGGTTAATCAGAGCGAAAACATCTTAGAGAAATAAGGGGAATCACTTTGCAAAATATAACTAGGATTATCTGCCTTTTGATATTGCATCATATGATCATAGTGAACAACTAAACCACGTTTAAAGCAAATTCGGTAGTTTCTGAGAAAATAAATGAAATTACTTAAACCAAATTCTGAGAGTGACAATACCATAATACCTTTAATCTGTTGTCAATCAGGGTTACAAATGAAAATGTTAAACAAGAGAAAACTACTTATCTATTGAGAATTTAGTATCAATTATCCTTTCTAGCCTAAAGATTACATTATATAGTAGTTCAAAACCTCGATATTTATGTTCATTTAAGAAACCAAGTAAGACAAAGATAATTTTTGTGTAATGGCAATTACAATTAAAATAACTTTGAGAATGTAAAAAAAGTAATATAATCTACTTTAAACATGATTTTAACACGAATTTACATCTTGCGACATTTAACGGTAGTGTTGCGACATTTAACGGTAAGGGAAATTCGTGCGACATTTAACGTTAACATTGCGACATTTAACGGCAAATGATTTTGCGACATTTAGCGGCGGTTGCGACATTTAGCGTCAATGGTGAGACATTTAGCGGCAAGTGCGACATTTAGCGGTGTTGCGACATATAACGGCGCCACACAGTATCTTTGTATATTGCTCCAAAACATAAAACGATTGTGCGAGAAATAAAAATTTCTAGTCACTGATATAACCGATAGTAATTCCTTATCAACAACATTAATAATAATAATAATAATAATAATTAATAATAATAATAATAATAATAATAATAATAATAATAATAATAATAATAATAATAATAATAACGTAGTAATAACGTAATAACGTACCAAAAAAATTAGTTATGACAATGATAATAATAAAAACAGCATCAGCGGTGGCGGCGGCGGAAGCAGCAGCAGAAACAACAACAACAACAGAGTAAGAAAGACGATTGAGTATAAAGATCATGGAAAAGACAAAACATATAGCAGCGAGGTTCGGAAATGAAGATTCATAAAAGACAATGTTACACGTTTTATTTACAAAAATAATTGTCATTACCTCTTGTCTCTTTCAGGGGAGGACAAGGTTTTGCCGCCATTTTGAGGATGACGCATTATTCGTCTAATTCTAGTCTGCTGTCCGGCACTGTTCACTGAACTCCATGGAGACCATAGCGTCACACTACAATCTACCTTTGACGAAGATAACCAAAATTGTCCATACGTCATTGATTATGATACAATAACATATGAAAAACAAATACATTTTAAAGCAGAAAGCAACCATGTTTATATCATTCTCTGAACGAGTCTTCTGACAGGTTCAATATGACCAATTTATTGGTAATACCTTTCTTAATATATATATACTTTATGCATAATATATTCTGTATTATAAAATACCTTCTAGGATGAATAAAAAAAGGTAAATTCTATGCAAATTTTTATTATACAAAGAGGATTAAAACGCGACTTTATTCTTACCGACTTTGCTACATAAATACAGCTGTAAATTTGTTTATTACCTTGCACAGCTGCGCTTATTTTGCGCAACATTGCTGCCCCATAATCTTATTTGTTCTTATATGTTTAGTAGCCTGGAATTCAGGTGATGATATTTTTTTACTTAGATACGCGCTATTCCATACTTGTTCGTGTTTTTTATACATGTAATATCCGAACAGAAGTACATAATAAACCAAGGCTATATGTTTAGTTTTAAGATATTCTATTTAAGATTTTATTTTATATAGAACAAATGATACTTCACTTGCCGATAGAAAAAATACATGCACAATATTTTTGTGCAGTTTTATTTCAAAATGCACTGTCGTACACTTAAAAGTTCTATTGAGAAGGCTTTCAATTTCGGCTGTATTTTTTTACATTGATGGCATGACATTCACTTTAAAGTAAAACTTGTGTTCAATTTGATAATTATAATATAGTTTCCATTTTGTCATAAAATGTCGATTTCATTTTATTTCAATTTTTGCCGAACTATACTACATGTACAATTTAATTTTGCATTAAAGTATCTAAATAGATTGATAATTTATATACTGATGCTCGAGCTACAGAATAAGTTCGTTCTAAGAGTACAATTTACTAATTTAAAACATAAAAAAATATTTGAAAACGAGAATAATTCATCACCAGTATGCAGATATTAAAATCAATTTCTACATGGCCGAATATGAAAACATTCAAAAGTTTAACGAATGTCCTGCAAAAAGGTCTGTCACTGGCCGCTATGATGGCTGATTTGTATCATGTCGTATTTTCCCTCTGTGGGGTCCTAGAGAAAAATACGAAAATACTAAGCGACCACATTGTCGTATTTTCGCTCCGCGGGGCGCCAGACGAAAACACGAAAATTAACAAATGTTCCACATAGTGATCATTTTGTACTATTTCGAGTTTTGTCCTTACGCTTCGCGGGGCGTCAGACGAAATCACGAATACACGACAAAGTGATCAATTTGTTGTTCTTTCGCTCTGCGGAGAGCGAGTCAAAAACACGAAATTACGACAAAGTGGCCTGATTTTTGTCTGCCGCGCCGCGGAGCAGAAATTCGACACCTTATGCAGCTCAATTCGGCAAGTTCAATGCATTCGTTACAGGTTTTGTTTAATTGGGCATCCGGTATACTGGTAAATATAGGTGACACGCTCTGTAGCACCTGTTAGCTATAGTAGAATTCTAACTAAAACATGAAATTCGTGAAATTTATTCTTAGTATTACATAAAAACTCCATGGTTGACTAGCTTACATGTTTTATTTCTACAAAGTCCTAAACATGCTATTTGGGCAAATTCATTGTTTAATTCACCAGGTTAAGGATTTATAAAACTTATCAAGCAGGATCTTATGCAACTTTAAACTCTCGTCAACAATTTATCTAGGCCATCATAAATTGTTTGAGACTCCATCTGCTTATATAACCCAAACATCACACACTGCATTCTATTACTAAAATAAAACTGAAAATTACCAAATAATGTACAGATTTACATCGTTTCATCTACTTTCAGTAAACAGATGTGTTCAGTTTGTACACATTTGAGACATAAATGAGCCGCGTCACGACAAAACCAACATAGTGTGTTTGCGACCAGCATGGATCCAGACCAGCCTGCGCATTCGCGCAGACTGATCAGGATCCATGCTGTTCACTATCAGTTTCTCTACTTGTGATAGGGTTGGTAAGCGAACAGCATGGATCCTGATCAGACTGCGCGGATGCGCAGGCTGGTCTGGATCCATGCTGGTTGCAAACCCATTATCTTGGTTTTGTCATGGCACGGCTCTAACACAGTTTTTATATTGTGTTTTATGACGCAAACTGTCTAACAGCAAGAGCCATCAAACAACATTCAAATTTTCGGAAGCATGAAATTGTAAGCATCTATATTATATCTTAAGTTATTATAATAAGTAATGTAATAAATAATTTAATAAATAATCTTCTGCAGAATGTTAAGGATTAATCGATCGACAGCTTATCATGAACAAAGCTGTAAATTATTAGTTCAATAAATCGCTGACAGGAAATACGGAAGAATATACCATTTGTGATGTCATCAATAATTAATGTAAAAAGTGGCTACAATATAATTGAAAGAAAAAAAAACACATATTTTTATTAAGATTTAAAAAATATGTTATGTTTATTGTCAAAATGACATTTTTCTATGAACAACCTTCTTTAAAAAAAAAAAAAAGAAAAAATATCACTCGTAACACAAATTCTAAAGTGTGAAAAATAAATGTCAAATACAAAAAATATTTAACATTAATCTCATCCAGTACAGAGAAATACACAAAAAACGAAACAGAACCAGTTTAAAACAAGACCACGACCCAGTAGTGATTGGTATTTTTTTCACGCCTTAATAATAAAATTCGATGAAAAAATCGTTTTTCCGTTGAAGCCATCAATTAAATTCCAGCAGGAGTGCGAAATTCCTATGCATGAATTGTCCAACTACGGACTTGTTTTTGGGGACACGAATATGATTTTCCCTTTGCCACATGGAAAAACTTATAAAAAAAAAAAAAAAAAAAAAGGCAAAATTTTCCTAAAGATTATTTATCTTAAAGAAAACATTATCATTTCCTTTCTTAATGAAGAGTGAAACACCCATTTGTACAAAGGGACTTAATGTTTGATTTTCAAAGAGCATTCAACCAGGAATATAAGATAATTATTTGTTATACATATATACATCACTCAGACCACAAACAATTGAGGATATGTATGTCTCCCTTCTTGATCTATACCTGCATATTTCTGTAAATACATTTGCATTTGTATACGAAATTTCAAACATATTTGTATATTATCGCGGATTGGTCACAAAAACTTTAAATTTGTTCTTTGCTATGCATACACCGTGTTGTTATATTTCCTCAAAAGTCTCCAAAAGTCACTTTTAGTACAATATACCCATACATTTTTTGAAAGTTTAGTAAATTCCAAACAAAGTTTCTTAACATATTCAAAGATTTCTGGTGATAGTCTTTATCTTATAGTTTTAAGTCAAAATATTTTCGCATAAAGATTTGTCCTTCAGCTACCATTTAAAAATGCTCAAGTTTTGATATATACAAGGAAAGTTCACTAAACCAGTCAATAGAAAAAATAGTAGATTCTTCACAGTTTAAAATTTTCTCAGATGTTCTAAAAAAAGCAGGTATAAACTTAGATATAATCAAGATATTGATTACACGACATTATGGTCATCCAAGTGCTCAGTTAAAAGTCAAAATTATTTTACATTTTACCATAATTGTATTCAATTTTCTATTCTATTTTACAAAAATAATCAATAATCCACGTGAACCACGGAAATGTTTCGGAACATATCGGTAACGTTCAATTCTTTAAAGAGAGTTGGGCGGTCATTTTAGAAGTTATGCAGTATACATTGTATATTCTTTTTAACATCAACATTTTTCATTATCAATTATTGATCATTCGCCATTATAATAGTGAATCGCTTGAAATATATTACTAATCAGCAAAAAAAAAAAAAAAAAAAAAAAAAAAAAAATAAGCATGTCACTTTAGCACCATATTAAGCGATATATTAAATTTATTGGTACTCATTTATGAGTAGCGCTGGTATTCTCACATATATTAAGCATAACAACCCGTTATTAGATATTTATTATGATTCTGAATTATGCTTTCTTAGTCACTGTTAGGAAACATTAATGACTTTCGTATGTGTTTAAATGTATAAACTTCTGTATAATGCAATCTACTTTACCGTCATGAAATAGATAATTGATTTTTTCGTTTACATAATATGTGTAAATCATCTAACAATTTATGTACAAGTG